>NC_088408.1:102227189-102504689 GCF_034236695.1 Oncorhynchus nerka | reverse complement strand
AGAGAGTTAGACAGAGTTAGAGAGTTAGATAGAGTTAGAGAGTTAGATAGAGTTAGAGAGTTAGAGAGAGTTAGAGAGTTAGACAGAGTTAGAGTTAGACAGAGTTAGATAGAGTTAGAGAGAGAAGACAGGCTATGTGCTCACTGCCCACAAAATGAGGTGGAAACTGAGCTGCACTTCCTAACCTCCTGCCCAATGTATGACCATATTAGAGAGACATATTTCCCTCAGATTACACAGATCCACAAAGAATTCGAAAACAAATCCAATTTTGTAAAACTCCCATATCTACTGGGTGAAATACCACAGTGTTCCATCACAGCAGCAAGATTTGTGACCTGTTGCCACGAGAAAAGGGCAACCAGTGAAGAACAAACACCATTGTAAGTACAACCCATATTTATGCTTATTTATTTTATCTTGTGTCCTTTAACCATTTGTACATCGTTACAACACTGTGTATATATATAATATGACATTTGTAATGTCTTTACTGTTTTGAAACTTCTGTATGTGTAATGTTTACTGTAAATTTTGGTTGTCTTTCACTTTATATATTCACTTTGTATGTTGTCTACCTCACTTGCTTTGGCAATGTTAACACATGTTTCCCATGCCAATAAAGCCCTTGAATTGAATTGAATTGAATAGAGTTAGATAGAGTTAGAGTTAGATAGACTTAGAGTTTAGAGAGTTAGAGTTTAGAGAGTTAGATAGAGATAGAGTGTTAGAGAGTTAGAGTTTAGAGGGAGAGAGAGAATGTATGTAATGTTTACTGTTAATCTTTATTGTTTATTTCACTTTTGTATATTTTCTACATCACTTACTTTGGCAATGTTAACACATGTTTCCCAAAGCCCCTTGAATTGAATTGAATTGAATAGAGTTAGATAGAGTTAGAGAGTTAGACAGAGTTAGAGAGTTAGATAGAGTTAGAGAGTTAGATAGAGTTAGAGAGTTAGATAGAGTTAGAGAGTTAGATAGTTAGAGAGTTAGATAGTTAGAGAGTTAGATAGTTAGAGAGTTAGACAGAGTTAGATAGAGTTAGACAGAGTTAGAGAGTTAGACAGAGTGAGATAGAGTTAGACAGAGTTAGACAGAGTTAGACAGAGTTAGACAGAGTTAGATAGAGTTAGACAGAGTTAGAGTTAGAGAGTTAGAGAGTTAGACAGAGTTAGAGTTAGAGAGTTAGAGAGTTAGACAGAGTTAGAGTTAGAGAGTTAGAGAGTTAGACAGAGTTAGATAGAGTTAGATAGAGTTAGAGAGTTAGACAGAGTTAGAGAGTTAGATAGAGTTAGAGAGTTGGAGTGTCAGATAGAGTTAGAGAGTTAGACGGAGTTAGAGAGAGTTAGAGAGAGTTAGAGAGAGTTAGAGAGTTAGATAGAGTTAGAGAGAGTTAGAGAGTTAGAGAGTTAGATAGAGTTAGAGAGTTAGAGAGAGTTAGAGAGAGTTAGAGTTAGATAGAGTTAGAGAGAGTGAGAGAGTTAGAGAGTTAGATAGAGTTAGTTAGAGTTAGATAGAGTTAGAGTTAGATAGAGTTAGAGAGTTAGATAGAGTTAGAGAGTTAGATAGAGTTAGAGAGAGTTAGATAGAGTTAGAGAGTTAGATAGAGTTAGAGTTAGATACAGTTAGAGTTTAGAGAGTTGGAGTTTAGAGAGTTAGATAGAGTCAGAGTTTAGAGAGTTAGATAGAGTTAGAGAGTTAGACAGAGTTAGATAGAGTTAGATAGAGTTAGAGAGTTAGACAGAGTTAGACAGAGTTAGAGAGTTAGATAGAGTTAGAGAGTTGGAGTGTCAGATAGAGTTAGAGAGTTAGACGGAGTTAGAGAGAGTTAGAGAGAGTTAGAGAGTTAGAGAGTTAGATAGAGTTAGAGAGTTAGAGAGTTAGATAGAGTTAGAGAGTTAGAGAGAGTTAGAGAGAGTTAGAGTTAGATAGAGTTAGAGAGAGTGAGAGAGTTAGAGTTAGATAGAGTTAGAGAGTTAGATAGAGTTAGAGAGTTAGAGAGTTAGATAGAGTTAGAGAGTTAGAGAGTTAGATAGAGTTAGATAGAGTTAGAGAGTTAGATAGAGTTAGAGAGTTAGAGAGTTAGATAGAGTTAGAGAGAGTTAGATAGAGTTAGAGAGTTAGAGAGAGTTAGAGAGTTAGATAGAGTTAGAGTTAGATACAGTTAGAGTTTAGAGAGTTGGAGTTTAGAGAGTTAGATAGAGTTAGAGTTTAGAGAGTTAGATAGAGTTAGAGTGAGTCAGAGTTTAGAGAGTTAGATAGAGTTAAGAGAGTTAGATAGAGTTAGAGTTTAGAGAGTTAGATAGAGTTAGAGAGTTAGATAGAGTTAGATAGAGTTAGAGGTTAGAGAGTTCGAGTTTAGAGAGTTAGATAGAGTTTGAGTTTAGAGAGTTTGATAGAGTTATAGTTTGATAGAGTTAGAGTTTAGAGAGTTAGATAGGGTTAGAGAGTTGGAGTGTCAGATAGAGTTAGAGAGTTAGACGGAGTTAGAGAGAGTTAGAGAGAGTTAGAGAGAGTTAGAGTAAGAGAGAGTTAGATAGAGTTAGAGAGTTAGATAGAGTTAGTTAGAGTTAGATAGAGTTAGAGTTAGATAGAGTTAGAGAGTTAGAGAGTTAGATAGAGTTAGAGTTAGATACAGTTAGAGTTTAGAGAGTTGGAGTTAGATAGAGTTAGTTAGAGTTAGATAGAGTTAGAGTTAGATAGAGTTAGAGAGTTAGAGAGTTAGATAGAGTTAGAGTTAGATACAGTTATAGTTTAGAGAGTTGGATAGAGTTTTAGTTTAGAGAGTTTGATAGAGTTAGAGTTTAGAGAGTTAGATAGGGTTAGAGAGTTGGAGTGTCAGATAGAGTTAGAGAGTTAGACGGAGTTAGAGAGAGTTAGAGTAAGAGAGAGTTAGAGAGAGTTAGAGAGTTAGAGAGAGTTAGAGTTAGATAGAGTTAGAGTTAGATAGAGTTAGAGAGTTAGAGAGTTAGATAGAGTTAGAGTTAGATACAGTTAGAGTTTAGAGAGTTGGAGTTTAGAGAGTTAGATAGAGTTAGAGTTTAGAGAGTTAGATAGAGTTAGAGTTAGATACAGTTAGAGTTTAGAGAGTTGGAGTTTAGAGAGTTAGATAGAGTTAGAGTTTAGAGAGTTAGATAGAGTCAGAGTTTAGAGAGTTAGATAGAGTTAGAGTGAGTCAGAGTTTAGAGAGTTAGATAGAGTTAAGAGAGTTAGATAGAGTTAGAGTTTAGAGAGTTAGATAGAGTTAGAGAGTTAGATAGAGTTAGATAGAGTTAGAGGTTAGAGAGTTCGAGTTTAGAGAGTTAGATAGAGTTTAGAGAGTTTGATAGAGTTAGAGTTTGATAGAGTTAGAGTTAGAGACAACAAAAGAGACGTAGCAGTTCTCTGTTCATTCCAGGACCTGCGTCTGCTTTCATTTGAACACGTTGGAATGTCACACAGCTGTTCTATGACCTGCAATAACCTGTTTATTACCTGTTATATTACGGCTGTTTGTTATGAGCAGCCCAGAGAAAAGCCCTCCGAAGGGGCTTGCATTTATTGCTAGCTAGTCGCTTGGCCAGGGTCATGGTTGTTCACTACCTCTGAAACGCCGGAAACCATCATTCAGACTAGACGACAGCTCAGGTAGTTTTCTGAACCATTCAGTCCTAATGAACAGGAATTCATTTTGTGACGGCAACCTCAACTAGATGTACATGTTTATGCTTCCTGGCAGGTGTCTTCACTTCCTGTTGTCTTCACTTCCTGTTGTCTTCACTTCCTGTTGTCTTCACTTCCTGGTGGCTTCACTTCCTGTTGTCTTCACTTCCTGGTGTCTTCACTTCCTGGCAGGTGGCTTCACTTCCTGTTGTCTTCACTTCCTGGCAGGTGGCTTCACTTCCTGTTGTCCTGGGAAACTGCAGTTGATAAAGACGAGTAGCCCTAGTTAACATCCCAACAGGATCTCTATTCCCTATGTAGTGCACTACTTTATACTGCAGCCCTATTCTCTATATAGTACACTACTTTATACTACAGCCCTATTGCCTATATAGTGCACTACTTTATACTGCAGCCCTATTCTCTATATAGTGCACTACTTTATACTACAGCCCTATTCTCTATATAGTGCACTACTTTATACTACAGCCCTATTCTCTATATAGTGCACTACTTTATACTACAGCCCTATTCTCTATATAGTGCACTACTTTATACTACAGCCCTATTCCCTATATAGTGCACTACTTTATACTACAGCCCTATTCTCTATATAGTGCACTACTTTATACTACTGCCCTATTCCTTATATAGTGCACTACTTTATACTACAGCCCTATTCTCTATATAGTGCATTCGTTTTCACAAGTGCTCTGGTGAGATAGACATACAGAAGGAACATTTCCCCAGAAACAGAAGAAGATAAAAAGCCTGTTAATTATCCTGAATCCTGAATCCTAGCAGGAATCAGGGGTTGAGAATAGCGTTTGACAGTCTGTAGTAAAAACACCAATCAGTCCATTTCAGATACCAACGTGTCCCAGAAAGACATATGTATTCCTCCCCCCTTCCACTCCCACAGACAGTTTCCACATTCTTCTTCTTCTGTTTCCACATTCTTCTTCTTCAGTTTCCACATTCTTCTTCTTCTGTTTCCACATTCTTCTTCTTCATTTTCCACATTCTTCTTCTTCTGTTTCCACATTCTTCTTCTTCAGTTTCCACATTCTTCTTCTGTTTCCACATTCTTCTTCTGTTTCCACATTCTTCTTCTGTTTCCACATTCTTCTTCTTCTTCTGTTTCCACATTCTTCTTCTGTTTCCACATTCTTCTTCTGTTTCCACATTCTTCTTCTTCTTCTGTTTCCACATTCTTCTTCTGTTTCCACATTCTTCTTCTGTTTCCACATTCTTCTTCTTTTCTTCTTCTTCTTCTGTTTCCACATTCTTCTTCTGTTTCCACATTCTTCTTCTGTTTCCACATTCTTCTTCTGTTTCCACATTCTTCTTCTTCTGTTTCCACATTCTTCTTCTTCTGTTTCCACATTCTTCTTCTTCTTCTGTTTCCACATTCTTCTTCTGTTTCCACATTCTTCTTCTTCTTCTGTTTCCACATTCTTCTTCTTTTCTTCTTCTTCTTCTGTTTCCACATTCTTCTTCTTTTCTTCTTCTTCTTCTGTTTCCACATTCTTCTTCTTTTCTTCTTCTTCTTCTGTTTCCACATTCTTCTTCTTCTTCTTCTGTTTCCACATTCTTCTTCTTCTTCTTCTTCTGTTTCCACATTCTTCTTCTTCTGTTTCCACATTCTTCTTCTTCTGTTTCCACATTCTTCTTCTTCTTCTGTTTCCACATTCTTCTTCTGTTTCCACATTCTTCTTCTTCTTCTGTTTCCACATTCTTCTTCTTTTCTTCTTCTTCTTCTGTTTCCACATTCTTCTTCTTTTCTTCTTCTTCTTCTGTTTCCACATTCTTCTTCTTTTCTTCTTCTTCTTCTGTTTCCACATTCTTCTTCTTCTTCTTCTGTTTCCACATTCTTCTTCTTCTTCTTCTTCTGTTTCCACATTCTTCTTCTTCTTCTTCTTCTGTTTCCACATTCTTCTTCTTCTTCTGTTTCCACATTCTTCTTCTTCTTCTTCTGTTTCCACATTCTTCTTCTTCTCTTTCCACATTCTTCTTCTGTTTCCACATTCTTCTTCTGTTTCCACATTCTTCTTCTGTTTCCACATTCTTCTTCTGTTTCCACATTCTTCTTCTGTTTCTGCTTGGTAAACAACAGGTGTAGACTAACAGTGAAATGCTTGGTAAACAACAGGTGTAGACTAACAGGGAAATGCTTGGTAAACAACAGGTGTAGACTAACAGGGAAATGCTTACCAACTTCCCAACAACGCAGAGAGAAATAAAGTAGAAATATTAAAGTAATAATAAATACACAATGAGTAACTTGGTTTTATACACAGAGTACCAGTACTGAGTCTATGATAACTTGGTTACATACACAGAGTACCAGTACTGAGTCTATGATAACTTAGTTATATACACAGAGTACCAGTACTGAGTCTATGATAACTTAGTTAAATACACAGAGTACCAGTACTGAGTCTATGATAACTTAGTTATATACACAGAGTACCAGTACTGAGTCTATGATAACTTGGTTATATACACAGAGTACCAGTACTGAGTCTATGATAACTTGGTTATATGCACAGAGTACCAGTACCGAGTCAATGTGCACGAGGTAATTGAAGTAGATATGTACATACTGCATAGGTAGGGGTAAAGGATAGATAATAGACAGTAACTGCAGTATACTATAGGTTGGGGTAAAGGATAGAGAGTAGACAGTAACAGCAGTATACTGTAGGTAGGGGTAAAGGATAGATAATAGACAGTAACAGCAGTATACTGTAGGTAGAGGTAAAGGATAGATAATAGACAGTAACAGCAGTATACTGTAGGTAGGGGTAAAGGATAGATAATAGACAGTAACAGCAGTATACTGTAGGTAGGGGTAAAGGATAGATAATAGACAGTAACAGCAGTATACTGTAGGTAGGGGTAAAGGATAGATAATAGACAGTAACAGCAGTATACTGTAGGTAGGGGTAAAGGATAGATAATAGACAGTAACA
This sequence comes from Oncorhynchus nerka, assembly GCF_034236695.1. Taxonomy (NCBI): domain Eukaryota; kingdom Metazoa; phylum Chordata; class Actinopteri; order Salmoniformes; family Salmonidae; genus Oncorhynchus; species Oncorhynchus nerka. Next base: position 102,498,069 of record NC_088408.1, on the reverse strand, counting down.
GCAGTATACTGTAGGTAGGGGTAAAGGATAGATAATAGACAGTAACAGCAGTATACTGTAGGTAGGGGTAAAGGATAGATAATAGACATTAACAGCAGTATACTGTAGGTAGGGGTAAAGGATAGATAATAGACAGTAACAGCAGTATACTGTAGGTAGGGGTAAAGGATAGGTAATAGACAGTAACAGCAGTATACTGTAGGTAGGGGTAAAGGATAGATAATAGACATTAACAGCAGTATACTGTAGGTAGGGGTAAAGGATAGATAATAGACAGTAACAGCAGTATACTGTAGGTAGGGGTAAAGGATAGATAATAGACAGTAACAGCAGTATACTGTAGGTAGGGGTAAAGGATAGATAATAGACAGTAACAGCAGTATACTGTAGGTAGGGGTAAAGGATAGATAATAGACAGTAACAGCAGTATACTATAGGTTGGGGTAAAGGATAGATAATAGACAGTAACAGCAGTATACTGTAGGTAGGGGTAAAGGATAGATAATAGACAGTAACAGCAGTATACTGTAGGTAGGGGTAAAGGATAGATAATAGACAGTAACAGCAGTATACTGTAGGTAGAGGTAAAGGATAGATAATAGACAGTAACAGCAGTATACTGTAGGTAGGGGTAAAGGATAGATAATAGACAGTAACAGCAGTATACTGTAGGTAGGGGTAAAGGATAGATAATAGACATTAACAGCAGTATACTGTAGGTAGGGGTAAAGGATAGATAATAGACAGTAACAGCAGTATACTGTAGGTAGGGGTAAAGGATAGATAATAGACAGTAACAGCAGTATACTGTAGGTAGGGGTAAAGGATAGATAATAGACAGTAACAGCAGTATACTATAGGTTGGGGTAAAGGATAGATAATAGACAGTAACAGCAGTATACTGTAGGTAGGGGTAAAGGATAGATAATAGACAGTAACAGCAGTATACTGTAGGTAGGGGTAAAGGATAGATAATAGACAGTAACAGCAGTATACTGTAGGTAGGGGTAAAGGATAGATAATAGACAGTAACAGCAGTATACTGTAGGTAGGGGTCAAGGATAGATAATAGACAGTAACAGCAGTATACTGTAGGTAGGGGTAAAGGATAGATAATAGACAGTAACAGCAGTATACTGTAGGTAGGGGTAAAGGATAGATAATAGACATTAACAGGAGTATACTGTAGGTAGGGGTAAAGGATAGATAATAGACAGTAACAGCAGTATACTGTAGGTAGGGGTAAAGGATAGATAATAGACATTAACAGCAGTATACTGTAGGTAGGGGTAAAGGATAGATAATAGACAGTAACAGCAGTATACTGTAGGTAGGGGTAAAGGATAGATAATAGACAGTAACAGCAGTATACTGTAGGTAGGGATAATAGTAAAGGATAGATAATAGACAGTAACAGCAGTATACTGTAGGTAGGGGTAAAGGATAGATAATAGACAGTAACAGCAGTATACTGTAGGTAGGGGTAAAGGATAGATAATAGACAGTAACAGCAGTATACTGTAGGTAGGGGTAAAGGATAGATAATAGACAGTAACAGCAGTATACTGTAGGTAGGGGTAAAGGATAGATAATAGACAGTAACAGCAGTATACTGTAGGTAGGGGTAAAGGATAGATAATAGACAGTAACAGCAGTATACTGTAGGTAGAGGTAAAGGATAGATAATAGACAGTAACAGCAGTATACTGTAGGTAGGGGTAAAGGATAGATAATAGACAGTAACAGCAGTATACTGTAGGTAGGGGTAAAGGATAGATAATAGACAGTAGCAGCAGTATACTGTAGGTAGGGGTAAAGGATAGATAATAGACAGTAACATCAGTATACTGTAGGTAGGGGTAAAGGATAGATAATAGACAGTAACAGCAGTATACTGTAGGTAGGGGTAAAGGATAGATAATAGACAGTAACAGTATACTGTAGGTAGGGGTAAAGGATAGATAATAGACAGTAACAGCAGTATACTGTAGGTAGAGGTAAAGGATAGATAATAGACAGTAACAGCAGTATACTGTAGGTAGGGGTAAAGGATAGATAATAGACAGTAACAGCAGTATACTGTAGGTAGGGGTAAAGGATAGATAATAGACAGTAACAGCAGTATACTGTAGGTAGGGGTAAAGGATAGATAATAGACAGTAACAGCAGTATACTGTAGGTAGGGGTAAAGGATAGATAATAGACAGTAACAGCAGTATACTGTAGGTAGGGGTAAAGGATAGATAATAGACAGTAACAGCAGTATACTGTAGGTAGGGGTAAAGGATAGATAATAGACAGTAACAGCAGTATACTGTAGGTAGGGGTAAAGGATAGATAATAGACAGTAACAGCAGTATACTGTAGGTAGGGATAATAGACAGTAACAGCAGTAAAGGATAGATAATAATAGACAGTAACAGCAGTATACTGTAGGTAGGGGTAAAGGATAGATAATAGACAGTAACAGCAGTATACTGTAGGTAGGGGTAAAGGATAGATAATAGACATTAACAGGAGTATACTGTAGGTAGGGGTAAAGGATAGATAATAGACAGTAACAGCAGTATACTGTAGGTAGGGGTAAAGGATAGATAATAGACAGTAACAGCAGTATACTGTAGGTAGGGGTAAAGGATAGATAATAGACAGTAACAGCAGTATACTGTAGGTAGGGGTAAAGGATAGATAATAGACAGTAACAGCAGTATACTGTAGGTAGGGGTAAAGGATAGATAATAGACAGTAACAGCAGTATACTGTAGGTAGAGGTAAAGGATAGATAATAGACAGTAACAGCAGTATACTGTAGGTAGGGGTAAAGGATAGATAAGACAGTAACAGCAGTATACTGTAGGTAGGGGTAAAGGATAGATAATAGACAGTAACAGCAGTATACTGTAGGTAGGGGTAAAGGATAGATAATAGACAGTAACAGCAGTATACTGTAGGTAGGGGTAAAGGATAGATAATAGACAGTAACAGCAGTATACTGTAGGTAGGGGTAAAGGATAGATAATAGACAGTAACAGCAGTATACTGTAGGTAGAGGTAAAGGATAGATAATAGACAGTAACAGCAGTATACTGTAGGTAGGGGTAAAGGATAGATAATAGACAGTAACAGCAGTATACTGTAGGTAGGGGTAAAGGATAATAGATAGATAACAGATAATAGACAGTAACAGCAGTATACTGTAGGTAGGGGTAAAGGATAGATAATAGACAGTAACAGCAGTATACTGTAGGTAGGGGTAAAGGATAGATAATAGACAGTAACAGCAGTATACTGTAGGTAGGGGTAAAGGATAGATAATAGACAGTAACAGCAGTATACTGTAGGTAGGGGTAAAGGATAGATAATAGACAGTAACAGCAGTATACTGTAGGTAGGGGTAAAGGATAGATAATAGACAGTAACAGCAGTATACTGTAGGTAGGGTAGTAAAGGATAGATAATAGACAGTAACAGCAGTATACTGTAGGTAGGGGTAAAGGATAGATAATAGACAGTAACAGCAGTATACTGTAGGTAGGGGTAAAGGATAGATAATAGACAGTAACAGCAGTATACTGTAGGTAGGGGTAAAGGATAGATAATAGACAGTAACAGCAGTATACTGTAGGTAGGGGTAAAGGATAGATAATAGACAGTAACAGTAGTATACTGTAGGTAGGGGTAAAGGATAGGATAGATAATAGACAGTAACAGCAGTATACTGTAGGTAGGGGTAAAGGATAGATAATAGACAGTAACAGCAGTATACTGTAGGTAGGGGTAAAGGATAGATAATAGACAGTAACAGCAGTATACTGTAGGTAGGGGTAAAGGATAGATAATAGACATTAACAGCAGTATACTGTAGGTAGGGGTAAAGGATAGATAATAGACAGTAACAGCAGTATACTGTAGGTAGGGGTAAAGGATAGATAATAGACAGTAACAGCAGTATACTGTAGGTAGGGGTAAAGGATAGATAATAGACAGTAACAGTAGTATACTGTAGGTAGGGGTAAAGGATAGATAATAGACAGTAACAGTAGTATACTGTAGGTAGGGGTAAAGGATAGATAATAGACAGTAACAGCAGTATACTGTAGGTAGGGGTAAAGGATAGATAATAGACAGTAACAGCAGTATACTGTAGGTAGGGGTAAAGGATAGATAATAGACAGTAACAGCAGTATACTGTAGGTAGGGGTAAAGGATAGATAATAGACAGTAACAGCAGTATACTGTAGGTAGGGGTAAAGGATAGATAATAGACAGTAACAGCAGTATACTGTAGGTAGGGGTAAAGGATAGATAATAGACAGTAACAGCAGTATACTGTAGGGGTAAAGGATAGATAATAGACAGTAACAGCAGTATACTGTAGGTAGGGGTAAAGGATAGATAATAGACAGTAGCAGCAGTATACTGTAGGTAGGGGTAAAGGATAGATAATAGACAGTAACAGTATACTGTAGGTAGGGGTAAAGGATAGATAATAGACAGTAACAGCACAATCAATTATCTTCATTATTTCTCTTCATATGACAAGGATTAAAAAGGATTTGCCAGTAGATTGTCAACTTGATTCATGATGATGCTAGCTAAGACTTTGAAAGTATAAAAGTTGACATGATCAGTCCAATCAAAGCTACTGTAGATATACCGTGATTTGATGTCATTCTATCTGTGACCAATGACCTTGAGCCTTCTTGGATGGGCACTTCTAATGTAAGTCTATGGCAGAACCCAAGGGGCTAACATTTTCGAGCTCTAACCTTAGAATTGGGGGTGACGTACTGTCCCATGAGTGACAGAAAACTGAGCCAATCAGGCGCAACGCTCTGTATGTTTTAGCTGGCCCGCCCCACCACCACCACAGAAAGCATTGAGCTGAAACACTTGCATTTTGGAGCTGCCTTACTGAAGAAAACAAACAAGAGACCATGTTGATTATTATTTTTATTTGACATTGTTTGCTAACTGATATGTGACACATATAAATGGCAAAATAATAAGTAAAACAGGCCCCTCCCACATAAAAAAAAATATATATATACAGATATATATTTTTTACCTTAAAGTGTGGTGCTCTGCCCTGTCCTGAATGACGGGTCGCCACTGCATATCGTGTAAGGATATCTATTGAAATGATGCATTTTCTGAGAAATACGGATCCATAAATGATCAGGTAATGACTACAGATATGATACATTTTCTGATAATATCTGGCTCCATTCATGCCGAAGCATCAAGGCTTGGATATGTCAGTATGTTTCCGGAGTTTGAATATACTACAAATAGGTAAGCGGGTGCACACGCATCAGGTGCAAGTCTTAAACAGTATCTCACCCCAGATATCTCATCCTCCCCCCCAGGTCAATTCAAAGGGCTTTATTGGCATGGGAATAATGCCAAAGCAAATGGAATAGACAAGAAACCAAAAAGGAAATAAACAATCAGGAAACATTAAAATCACAAAAGTTTTAAAAGATTCTAGAATCACAAAAAAATTCTAGAATCACAAAAGATTCTAGAATCACAAAAGATTCTAGAATGTTTCAAGTGTTATACTGTATTATTGTCTGTATGCAGTGTTGTAACAATGTTCAAATAGTTAAAGTACAAAAGGGAAAGTAAATAAACATAAATATAGGTTGTATTTGCAATGTTGTTTGTGCCTCCACTGGTTGCCCTTTTCTTGTGGCAACGGGCCACGCATCTTGCTGCTGTGATGGCACACTGAGGTATTTCGCCTAACAGATATGGGAGTTTATCAATGTTTGATTTGTTGTTTTTAATTCTTTGTGGGTCTGTGTGATCTGAGGGAAATATGTGTCTGTAATATGGTCATACATTGGGCAGGAGGTTAGGAAGTGCAGCTCAGTTGCCACCTCATTTTGTGGGAAGTGTGCACATAGCCTGTCTTCTCTTGAGAGCCATGTCTGCCTACGGCAGCCTTTCTCAATAGCAAGGCTATGTTCACTGAGTCTGTACATACTCAAAGCTTTCCTTAAGTTTGGGTCAGTCACAGTGGTCAGGTATTCTGCCACTGTGTACTCTCTGTTTAGGGTCAGTCACTGTGGTCAGGTATTCTGCTACTGTGTACTCTCTGTTTAGGGTCAGTCACAGTGGTCAGGTATTCTGCCACTGTGTACTCTCTGTTTAGGGTCAGTCACTGTGGTCAGGTATTCTGCTACTGTGTACTCTCTGTTTAGGGTCAGTCACAGTGGTCAGGTATTCTGCCACTCTCTGTTTATGGTCAGTCACAGTGGTCAGGTATTCTGCCACTGTGTACTCTCTGTTTAGGGTCAGTCACTGTGGTCAGGTATTCTGCTACTGTGTACTCTCTGTTTAGGGTCAGTCACAGTGGTCAGGTATTCTGCCACTCTCTGTTTATGGTCAGTCACAGTGGTCAGGTATTCTGCCACTCTCTGTTTATGGTCAGTCACAGTGGTCAGGTATTCTGCCACTCTCTGTTTATGGTCAGTCACAGTGGTCAGGTATTCTGCCACTCTCTGTTTATGGTCAGTCACAGTGGTCAGGTATTCTGCCACTCTCTGTTTATGGTCAGTCACAGTGGTCAGGTATTCTGCCACTCTCTGTTTATGGTCAGTCACAGTGGTCAGGTATTCTGCCACTCTCTGTTTATGGTCAGTCACAGTGGTCAGGTATTCTGCCACTCTCTGTTTATGGTCAGTCACAGTGGTCAGGTATTCTGCCACTGTACTCGCTGTTTAGGGACAAATAATATTCTAGTTTGCTGTTTTTTTGTTAATTCTTTCCAATGTGTCGATTTGTTTGGGTCTAATTGTGTTGCTGTCCTGGAGCTCTTGTGGGGTCTGTTTGTGTTTGTGAACAGAGCCCCAGGACCAGCTTGCTTAGGGGACTCTTCTCCAGGTTCATATCTCTGTAGTTGATGGCTCTGAGGGGTCTGTTTGTGTTTGTGAACAGAGCCCCAGGACCAGCTTGCTTAGGGGACTCTTCTCCAGGTTCATATCTCTGTAGTTGATGGCTCTGAGGGGTCTGTTTGTGTTTGTGAACAGAGCCCCAGGACCAGCTTGCTTAGGGGACTCTTCTCCAGGTTCATTTCTCTGTACGTGATGGCTTTGTTATGGAAGGTTTGGGAATCACTTCCTTGTAGGTGGTTGTAGAATTTAACGTCACTTTTCTGGATTTTGTTCATTAGTGGGTATCGGCCTAATTCTGCTCAGTATGCATTATTTGGTCTATGTTGTAAACGTTGGGTACTTTTGCAGAATTCTGCGTGCAGTCTCAATTTGGTGTCTTTGCCATTTTGTGAATTCTTGGTTGGTGAGCGGACCTCAGACCTCACAACCATAAAGGGCAATGGGCTCTATGACTGGGTGAGCGGACCTCAGACCTCACAACCATAAAGGGCAATGGGCTCTATGACTGATTTGAGTATTTTTAGCCAGATCCAGCAGTCTCAATTTGGTGTCTTTGCCATTTTGCGCTGATGTTGGGCGATTAGGCCTGGCTCGCAGTCCGTGTTACATTCCAGTTCTCTCTGTTTGGTTGATTCTTTCCAGTGTGTCAAATAGCTCACTTTTTGCTTTCTCATAAATGTGTTTCTGTCCTGGGGCTCTGTGGGGTCTGTTTGTGAACAGAGCCCCAGAACCATCTGGCTGAGGGGACTCTTCTCTAGGTTCATCTCTCTGTAGTTGAGGGCTTTGTGGTGAAACGTGTGGGCGTCGCTTCCTTTTAGGTGGTTGTAGAATTTAACAGCTCTTTTCTGGAGTTTGATAACTAGTGGGTATAGTTTTAATTCTGCTCTGTATGCATTATTTGATGATTTCCGTTGTACACAGAGGATATTTTTTTGCAGAATTCTGCATGCAGAGTCTTAATTTGGTGTTTGTCCCATTTAATGAATTCTTGGTTGGTGAGCAGGACCCCAGACCTCACAACCATAGAGGGTAAGGGGTTCTATAACTGGGTGAGCGGACCCCAGACCTCACAACCATAGAGGGTAAGGGGTTCTATAACTGGGTGAGCGGACCCCAGACCTCACAACCATAAAGGGTAATGGGTTCTATAACTGATTGAAGTCTCTTTTTTTTTGCCAGATCGTAATTGGGATGTTGAGTTTTATGTTCTTTTTGATGGCATGAGAAGGCCCTTCCTGCCTTGTCTCTTAGATCTTTCAAATCAAATCAAAATGTATTGGTCACATACACATATTTAGCAGATGTTATTGCTCGTGTAGCAAAATGCTTGTGTTTCTAGCTCCAACAGTGCAGTTAATATCTAACAATTCACAACAATACACACAAATCTGAAAATAAAAGAATGGAATTAACACATACATAAATATTAGGAGGAGCAATGTCTTGAGTGGCATTGACTAAAATACAGTAGAATAGAATACAGTAGGATAGAATACAGTAGAATAGAATACAGTAGGATAGAATACAGTAGAATAGAATACAGTAGGATAGAATACAGTAGGATAGAATACAGTAGGATAGAATACAGTAGGATAGAATACAGTAGAATAGAATACAGTAGGATAGAATACAGTAGGATAGAATACAGTAGGATAGAATACAGTAGGATAGAATACAGTAGGATAGAATACAGTATACTGTATGAAATGAGTAAAGCAGGATGTAAACATTATTAAAGTGACAGGTGTTCTATTTAAAGTGGCCAGTGATTCTATGTATATAGGGCAGCAACCTCTAAGGTGCAGGGTTGAGTACCTGGGTGGTAGCTGGCTACTGATGGCTATTTAACAGTCTGATGGCCTTGAGATAGAAGCTGTTTTTCAGTCTCTCGATCCCAGCTTTCACACAACTGTAAATCAAATAAAATGTTATTGGTCGCATAAACATATTTAGCAGATGTTATTGCGAGTGTATTGAAATGCTTGTGTTCCTAGCTCCAACGATGCAGTTAATATCTACACACAAATCTAAAAGTAATATAATGGAATTAAGAAATATATAAATATTAGATCAAAAAATGTCAGAGTGGCATTGACTAAAATACAGTAGAACATAATACAGTATATAAATATGAGATGAGTAAAGCAATATGTAAACATTATTAGAGTGGCCAGTGTTCCATTATTATAGTGGCCAGTGTTCCATTATTAGTGGCCAGTGTTCCATTATTAGAGTGGCCAGTGTTCCATTATTAAAGTGACCAGTGTTCCATTATTAAAGTGACCAGTGTTCCGTTATTATAGTGGCCAGTGTTCCATTATTATAGTGGCCAGTGTTCCATTATTAGAGTGGCCAGTGTTCCATTATTAGAGTGGCCAGTGTTCCATTATTAAAGTGACCAGTGTTCCATTATTAAAGTGACCAGTGTTCCATTATTAGAGTGAGCAGTGTTCCATTATTAGAGTGGCCAGTGTTCCATTATTAGAGTGGCCAGTGTTCCATTATTAGAGTGGCCAGTGTTCCATTATTAGAGTGGCCAGTGTTCCATTATTAAAGTGACCAGTGTTCCATTATTAAAGTGACCAGTGTTCCATTATTAGAGTGAGCAGTGTTCCATTATTAGAGTGGCCAGTGTTCCATTATTAGAGTGGCCAGTGTTCCATTATTAGAGTGGCCAGTGTTCCATTATTAGAGTGGCCAGTGTTCCATTATTAGAGTGGCCAGTGTTCCATTATTAAAGTGACCAGTGTTCCATTATTAGAGTGGCCAGTGTTCCATTATTATAGTGGCCAGTGTTCCATCATTAAAGTGGCCAGTGTTCCATTATTAGAGTGGCCAGTGTTCCATTATTAAAGTGACCAGTGTTCCATTATTAAAGTGACCAGTGTTCCATTATTAAAGTGACCAGTGTTCCATTATTAAAGTGAGCAGTGTTCCATTATTAAAGTGACTAGTGTTCCATTATTAAAGTGAGCAGTGTTCCATTATTAAAGTGACCAGTGTTCCATTATTAGAGTTGCCAGTGTTCCATTATTAAAGTGACCAGTGTTCCATTATTAAAGTGACCAGTGATTCCATGTCTATGTATATAGGGCAGCAGCCTTTAATGTGCAGGGTTGAGTAACTGGGTGGTAGCCGGCTACTGATGGCTATTTAACAGTCTGATGACCTTAAGATAGAATCAGTTAAGCAGTCTTTAGTTCCAAGCTTTGATGCACCTGTACTGACCTCGCCTTCGGGATTGATGAGGATCACCGTAGTGGAGGTGTTGTTTTCTACCTTCACCACCTGGGGTCGGCCCGTCCAGAAGTTCAGGACCCAGTTTCACCGGGCGGGGTTCAGACCCAGGGCCCCAAGCTTGATGATGAGCTGTTGCGCCTTCTTCACCACACTGTCTCTGTGGGTGGACCATTTCAGTTTGTCCGTGATGTGTACACCGAGGATCTTAAAACTTTCCACCTTCTCCACTGCGGTCCCCTTGATGTGGACAGGGGTGTGCTCCCTCTGCTGTTTCCTGAAGTCCACGATCATCTCCTTTGTTTTGTTGACGTTGAGTAAGAAGTTGTTTTCCTGACACAACACTCCGAGGGCCCTCACCTCCTCCCTGTAGTCTCGTCATTGTTGTTGATCAAGACCCAGGGCCCCAAGCTTAATGATGAGATTGGAGGCTACTATGGTGTTGAATGCTGAGCTGTAGTCAATGAACAGCATTCTTACGTTGGTATTCCTCTTGTCCAGATGGGTTAGGCAAGTGTGCAGTGTGATGGTGACTGCGTCGTCTGTGGACCTGTTGGGGCAGTATGCAAACTGAACTGGGTCTAGGGTGTCAGGTAGGGTGGAGGTGATATGATCCATTAACTAGCCTCTCAAAGCACTTCATGATGACAGAAGTGAGTGCTACTGGAGCTATAGTCCTTTAGTTCAGTTACCTTAGCTTTCTTGGGTACAGGAACAGTGGTTGCCATCTTGAAGCATGTGGGGACCGTAGACTAGGATAGAGAGAGATTGAATGTGTCCGTAAACACACCAGCCAGCTGGTCTGCGCATGCTCTGAGGACGTGACTAGGGATGCCGTCTGGGCCGGCAGCCTTGTGAGGGTTAACACGTTTAAATGTCTTACTCTCGTCGGCCACGGAGAAGTAGAGCCCACAGTCCTTGGTAGTGGGCCATGTCGGTGGCACTTCGAAAAAGGGGAAAACGAAGCGGTCTTCTGGTCAGACTCCGGAGACGGGCACATCGTGCACCACTCCCTAGCATTCTCCTCGCCAATGTCCAGTCTCTTGACAACAAGGTTGATGAAATCCGAGCAAGGGTAGCATTCCAGAGGGACATCAGAGACTGTAACGTTCTTTGCTTCATGGAAACATGGCTCACTGGAGAGACGCTATCGGAGACGGTGCAGCCAGCTGGTTTCTCCACGCATCGCGCCGACAGAAACAAACATCTTTCTGGTAAGAAGAGGGGCGGGGGCGTATGCTTTATGGTTAACGGGACGTGGTGTGATCATAACAACATACAGGAACTCAAGTCCTTCTGTTCACCTGATTTAGAATTCCTCACAATCAAATGTAGACCGCATTATCTACCAAGGGAATTCTCTTCGATTATAATCACAGCCGTATATATTCCCCCCCAAGCAGACACATCGATGGCTCTGAACGAACTTTATTTGACTCTTTGCAAACTGGAATCCATATATCCGGAGGCTGCATTCATTGTAGCTGGGGATTTTAACAAGGCTAATCTGAAAACAAGACTCCCTAAATTTGATCAGCATATCGATTGCGCAACCAGGGCTGGAAAAACCTTGGATCATTGCTATTCCAACTTCCGCGACGCATATAAGGCCCTGCCCCGCCCTCCTTTCGGAAAAGTACAAACAGTGTACAAACAGTGTAACTATTCCCTCCGCAAGGCAATCAAACAAGCTAAGCGTCAGTATAGAGACAAAGTAGAATCTCAATTCAACGGCTCAGACACAAGAGGTATGTGGCAGGGTCTACAGTCAATCACGGATTACAAAAAGAAAACCAGCACCGTCACGGACCAGGATGTCTTGCTCCCAGGCAGACTAAATAACTTTTTTGCCCGCTTTGAGGACAATACAGTGCCACTGACACTGCCCGCAACTAAAACATGCAGACTCTCCTTCACTGCAGCCGAGGTGAGTAAGACATTTAAACGTGTTAACCCTCGCAAGGCTGCAGGCCCAGACGGCATCCCCAGCCGCGCCCTCAGAGCATGCGCAGACCAGCTGGCTAGTGTGTTTACGGACATATTCAATCAATCCCTATCCCAGTCTGTTGTTCCCACATGCTTCAAGAGGGCCACCATTGTTCCTGTTCCCAAGAAAGCTAAGGTAGCTGGACAAGCAACTAAAACTAAAGCTCTTTGCCACCTTCTCCTCCCTCCTGAATCCCCCTCCCCCCCCCCCTCCTCCCTCTCTGCAGATGACTTCGTCAACCATTTTGAAAAGAAGGTCGACGACATCCGATCCTCGTTTGCTAAGTCAAACGACACCGCTGGTTCTGCTCACACTGCCCTACCCTGTGCTCTGACCTCTTTCTCCCCTCTCTCTCCAGATGAAATCTCGCGTCTTGAGACGGCCGGCCGCCCAACAACCTGCCCGCTTGACCCTATCCCCTCCTCTCTTCTCCAGACCATTTCCGGAGACCTTCTCCCTTACCTCACCTCGCTCATCAACTCATCCCTGACCGCTGGCTACGTCCCTTCCGTCTTCAAGAGAGCGAGAGTTGCACCCCTTCTGAAAAAACCTACACTCGATCCCTCCGATGTCAACAACTACAGACCAGTATCCTTTCTTTCTTTTCTCTCCAAAACCCTTGAACGTGCCGTCCTTGGCCAGCTCTCCCGCTATCTCTCTCAGAATGACCTTCTTGATCCAAATCAGTCAGGTTTCAAGACTAGTCATTCAACTGAGACTGCTCTTCTCTGTATCACGGAGGCGCTCCGCACTGCTAAAGCTAACTCTCTCTCCTCTGCTCTCATCCTTCTAGACCTATCGGCTGCCTTCGATACTGTGAACCATCAGATCCTCCTCTCCACCCTCTCCGAGTTGGGCATCTCCGGCGCGGCCCACGCTTGGATTGCGTCCTACCTGACAGGTCGCTCCTACCAGGTGGCGTGGCGAGAATCCGTCTCCTCACCACGTGCTCTCACCACTGGTGTCCCCCAGGGCTCTGTTCTAGGCCCTCTCCTATTCTCGCTATACACCAAGTCACTTGGCTCTGTCATAACCTCACATGGTCTCTCCTATCATTGCTATGCAGACGACACACAATTAATCTTCTCCTTTCCCCCTTCTGATGACCAGGTGGCGAATCGCATCTCTGCATGTCTGGCAGACATATCAGTGTGGATGACGGATCACCACCTCAAGCTGAACCTCGGCAAGACGGAGCTGCTCTTCCTCCCGGGGAAGGACTGCCCGTTCCATGATCTCGCCATCACGGTTGACAACTCCACTGTGTCCTCCTCCCAGAGCGCTAAGAACCTTGGCGTGATCCTGGACAACACCCTGTCGTTCTCAACTAACATCAAGGCGGTGGCCCGTTCCTGTAGGTTCATGCTCTACAACATCCGCAGAGTACGACCCTGCCTCACACAGGAAGCGGCGCAGGTCCTAATCCAGGCACTTGTCATCTCCCGTCTGGATTACTGCAACTCGCTGTTGGCTGGGCTCCCTGCCTGTGCCATTAAACCCCTACAACTCATCCAGAACGCCGCAGCCCGTCTGGTGTTCAACCTTCCCAAGTTCTCTCACGTCACCCCGCTCCTCCGCTCTCTCCACTGGCTTCCAGTTGAAGCTCGCATCCGCTACAAGACCATGGTGCTTGCCTACGGAGCTGTGAGGGGAACGGCACCTCAGTACCTCCAGGCTCTGATCAGGCCCTACACCCAAACAAGGGCACTGCGTTCATCCACCTCTGGCCTGCTCGCCTCCCTACCACTGAGGAAGTACAGTTCCCGCTCAGCCCAGTCAAAACTGTTCGCTGCTCTGGCCCCCCAATGGTGGAACAAACTCCCTCACGACGCCAGGACAGCGGAGTCAATCACCACCTTCCGGAGACACCTGCAACCCCACCTCTTTAAGGAATACCTAGGATAGGATAAAGTAATCCTTCTCACCCCCCCCCCTTAAAAGATTTAGATGCACTATTGTAAAGTGGCTGCTCCACTGGATGTCATAAGGTGAATGCACCAATTTGTAAGTCGCTCTGGATAAGAGCGTCTGCTAAATGACTTAAATGTAAATGTAAATGTAAGGTAGCTGAGCTAAACGACTACCGCCCCGTAGCACTCACTTCCGTCATCATGAAGTGCTTTGAGAGACTAGTCAAGGACCATATCACCTCCACCCTACCTGACACCCTAGACCCACTCCAATTTGCTTACCGCCCAAATAGGTCCACAGACGATGCAATCTCAACCACACTGCACACTGCCCTAACCCATCTGGACAAGAGGAATACCTATGTGAGAATGCTGTTCATCGACTACAGCTCGGCATTTAACACCATAGTGCCCTCCAAGCTCGTCATCAAGCTCGAGACCCTGGGTCTCGACCCCGCCCTGTGCAACTGGGTACTGGACTTCCTCAACACTGGGGCCCCACAAGGGTGCGTTCTGAGCCCTCTCCTGTACTCCCTGTTCACCCACGACTGCGTGGCCACGCACGCCTCCAACTCAATCATCAAGTTTGCGGACGACACAACAGTGGTAGGCTTGATTACCAACAACGACGAGACGGCCTACAGGGAGGAGGTGAGGGCCCTCGGAGTGTGGTGTCAGGAAAATAAACTCACACTCAACGTCAACAAAACTAAGGAGATGATTGTGGACTTCAGGAAACAGCAGAGGGAACACCCCCCTATCCACATCGATGGAACAGTTGTGGAGAGGGTAGTAAGTTTTAAGTTCCTCGGCGTACACATCACAGACAAACTCAGACTGTTAAACAGCCACCACTAACATTGAGTGGCTGCTGCCAACACACTGACTCAACTCCAGCCACTTTAATAATGGGAGTTGATGGGAAATGTAAAATATATCACTAGCCACTTTAAACAATGCCACTTAATATAATGTTTACATCTGCTCCAGTTTCAACTGTTCTGCCTTACTATTATTCGACCATGCTGGTCATTTATGAACATTTGAACATCTTGGCCACGTTCTGTTATAATCTCCACCCGGCACAGCCAGAAGAGGACTGGCCACCCCACATATGCTCTCTCTAATTCTCTCTTTCTTTCTCTCTCTCGGAGGACCTGAGCCCTAGGACCGTGCCCCAGGACTACCTGACATGATGACTCCTTGCTGTCCCCAGTCCACCTGACTGTGCTGCTGCTCCAGTTTCAACTGTTCTGCCTTATTATTATTCGACCATGCTGGTCATTTATGAACATTTGAACATCTTAGCCATGTTCTGTTATAATCTCTACCCGGCACAGCCAGAAGAGGACTGGCCACCCCACATAGCCCGGTTCCTCTCTAGGTTTCTTCCTAGGTTTTGGCCTTTCTAGGGAGTTTTTCCTAGCCACCGTGCTTTTACACCTGCATTGCTTGCTGTTTGGGGTTTTAGGCTGGGTTTCTGTACAGCACTTTGAGATATCAGCTGATGTACGAAGGGCTATATGAATAAATTTGATTTGATTTGATTTGATACCCTACATTATTCATCTCATATGTATACGTATATACTGTACTCTATATCATCTACTGCATCCTTATGTAATACATGTATCACTAGCCACTTTAACTATGCCACTTTGTTTACATACTCATCTCATATGTATATACTGCACTCAATACCATCTACTGTATCTTGCCTATGCCGCAAAACTACTACCATCACTCATTCATATATCTTATGTACATATTCTTTATCCCCTTACACTTGTGTCTATAAGGTAGTAGTTTTGGAATTGTTAGCTAGATAACTTGTTGGTTATTACTGCATTGTCGGAACTAGAAGCACAAGCATTTCGCTACACTCTCACTAACATCTGCTAACCATGTGTATGTGACAAATACAATTTTGATTTGATTTGATCCTCAAAGCAGGCAAAGAAGTTGTTTAGTTTGTCTGGAAGCAAGACGTCGGTGTTCGTGACGGGGCTGGTTTTCTTTTTGTAGTCCGTGATTGTCTATAGTCCCTGCCAAATACGTTTCGTGTCTGAGCCGTTGAATTGCGACTCCACTTTGTCCTTATACCGACATTTAGCTTGTTTGATTGCCTTGCGGAGGAATAACTACATTGTTTCTATTCGACCAGATTCCCAGTGGTTAAATACGATGGTTCACACTTTCAGTTTTTCTCAATAGCGAAGTGTGGATGAGGGGACTGAGGCTTCAGTGTGTTAGTAGAACAGGTTTGTGAACTCAGCCCCAGGACCAGCTGGATGAGGGGACTGAGGCTTCGGTGTGTTAGTAGAGCAGGTTTGTGAACTCAGCCCCAGGACCAGCTGGATGAGGGGACTGAGGCTTCGGTGTGATAGTAGAACAGGTTTGTGAACTCAGCACCAGGACCAGCTGGATGAGGGGACTGAGGCTTCAGTGTGGTAGTAGAACAGGTTTGTGAACTCAGCCCCAGGACCAGCTGGATGAGGGGACTGAGGCTTCAGTGTGTTAGTAGAACAGGTTTGTGAACTCAGCCCCAGGACCAGCTGGATGAGGGGGCTGAGGCTTCAGTGTGTTAGTAGAACAGGTTTGTGAACTCAGCCCCAGGACCAGCTGGATGAGGGGACTGAGGCTTCAGTGTGTTAGTAGAGCAGGTTTGTGAACTCAGCCCCAGGACCAGCTGGATGAGGGGACTGAGGCTTCAGTGTGTTAGTAGAACAGGTTTGTGAACTCAGCCCCAGGACCAGCTGGATGAGGGGACTGAGGCTTCAGTGTGTTAGTAGAGCAGGTTTGTGAACTCAGCCCCAGGACCAGCTGGATGAGGGGACTGAGGCTTCAGTGTGTTAGTAGAGCAGGTTTGTGAACTCAGCCCCAGGACCAGCTGGATGAGGGGACTGAGGCTTCAGTGTGTTAATAGAACAGGTTTGTGAACACAGCCCCAGGACCAGCTGGATGAGGGGACTGAGGCTTCAGTGTGTTATAGTAGAGCAGGTTTGTGAACTCAGCCCCAGGACCAGCTGGATGAGGGGACTCTTTTCTTTGCTCAGCTCTTGGCATTGCAGGTTTTGGTAATGATATGAGATGGGTCTTTGTTTTTGTTTTTTCCAAAACTGAATTGCTCTTTTTCTTTTCTTTTCTTTTCTTTTCTTTCTTTTTTTGTGGATATTGGCCTATTTCTGCCCTGCATGCATTGTTTGTAGTTTTCCTCTGGACATGTAGGAGAATCTTACAGAACTCTGCATGCAGTGTTTCCATGGGGTGTTTGTAGTTTTCCTCTGGACATATAGGAGAATCTTACAGAACTCTGCATGCAGTGTTTCCATGGGGTGTTTGTAGTTTTCCTCTGGACATGTAGGAGAATCTTACAGAACTCTGCATGCAGTGTTTCCATGGGGTGTTTGTCTCATTGGTTGAAATGCTGTTTTGCAAGTCAAATCAAATCAAATTGTATTTGTCACATGCACCGAATACAACAGGTTTAGACCTTACCGTGAAATGCTTACTTACGTGTGGACCCCACACCTCGCTGCCATAAAGTGCAATTGGTTCAACGACACATTCAATTCATTTTAGCCAAATTTTAAGGCATTTCAATTTGAATTGGTTTTTAATGGCGTAGAATGCCTTGCCTGCTTTCTCTCTCAGTTCATTCACTGCCTCATTAAGGTGTCCAGTTGAGCTTATTTCTAAACCTCAGTAATTGTAGTGTGTACATTACTCTATATATTTAAACCTCAGTAATTGTAGTGTGTACAGTACTCTATATATTTAAACCTCAGTAATTGTAGTGTGTACAGTACTCTATATATTTAAACCTCAGTAATTGTAGTGTGTACAGTACTCTATATATTTAAACCTTAGTAATTGTAATGTGTACAGTACTCTATATATTTAAACCTCAGTAATTGTAGTGTGTACAGTACTCTATATATTTAAACCTTAGTAATTGTAATGTGTACAGTACTCTATATATTTAAACCTCAGTAATTGTAGTGTGTACAGTACTCTATATATTTAAACCTCAGTAATTGTAGTGTGTTCAGTACTCTATATATTTAAACCTCAGTAATTGTAGTGTGTACAGTACTCTATATATTTAAACCTCAGTAATTGTAATGTGTACAGTACTCTATATATTCTGCACCAATTGAGAACTTTGAGATCTGGATCTTCTCTGGAAAATCATTATTTGAGTCTTTTTGGGGTTCTGGCAGTACTGCTCTAGCAGGTCCAGGCTCTGCTGTAGGCCAGGTGCTGTGGGGGTTTACTGCCAGGGCCCGGGTCTGGCAGTACTGCTCTAGCAGGTCCAGGCTCTGCTGTAGGCCATGTACTGTGGGTGTTTACTGCCAGGGCCCATGTCTGGCAGTACTGCTCTAGCAGGTCCAGGCTCTGCTGTAGGCCATGTGCTGTGGGTGTTTACTGCCAGGGCCCAGGTCTGGAAGTACTGCTCTAGCAGGTCCAGGCGCTGCTATAGTCCATGTGCTGTGGGTGTTTACTGCCCGGGCCCAGGTCTGACAATACTGCTCTAGCAGGTCCAGGCTCTGCTGTAGGCCAGGTGCTGTGGGTGATAGCAGGCACAGGTCATCTGCCAAGAGAAGGCGTTTAACCTCTGAATTGTGGAGAATAACCGGGGCTGAGGATTTTTCTAAAATAGTGGCCAATTCGTTGATGTAAATATTGAAGAGCGTGGGGCTTAGATTGCAACCCTGGCGAAGGCCCCGCTCCTGCTTAAAGAATTCTGTTATTTTCTTGCCAATTTTGATGCTGCACGTATTGCCAGTATACATTGATTTAATTAGGTCAAATGTTTTACCCCCTACACCACGTTCAATAACTTTGGAGAACCATCTTTTCAGTTTGCTGCAGCTAGAGACTGGAAAGAGCTACACAAACAGTCAAACCGGACAGTTTTATCTCATTCTCTTCATTTCCTAGACTCAATCATGGACACCCTTACTGACAGTTGTGGATGCTTTGTGTTATGTATTGTTGTCTCTACCTTCTTGACCTTTGTGCTGTTGTCTGTGTCCAACAATGTTGGTACCATGTTTTGTGTTGCTGCCATGTTGTGTTGCAACCTTGTGTTGTCATGTTGTGTTACTACCATGCTGTGTTGTCATGCGTTGCTGCCATTTTGTGTTGCTACCACGTTGTTGTCATGTTGTGTTGCTACCATGCTGTGTTGTCATGCGTTGCTGCCATTTTGTGTTGCTACCACGTTGTTGTCGTGTTGTGTTGCTACTATGCTGTGTTGTCATGTGTTGCTGCCATTTTGCTGTTGTGTTGCTACCATGCTGTGTTGTCATGTGTTGCTGCCTTGCTATGTTGTTGTCTTATTAAGTCTCTCTTTATGTAGTGTTGTCTCTCTTTATGTAGTGTTGTGTTGTCTCTCTTTATGTAGTGTTGTGTTGTCTCTCTTTATGTAGTGTTGTGTTGTCTATCTTTATGTAGTGTTGTGTTGTCTCTCTTTATGTAGTTTTGTTGTCTCTCTTTATGTAGTGTTGTGTTGTCTCTCTTTATGTGGTGTTGTGTTGTCTCTCTTTATGTAGTGTTGTGTTGTCTCTCTTTATGTAGTGTTGTGTTGTCTCTCTTTATGTAGTGTTGTGTTGTCTCTCTTTATGTAGTGTTGTCTCTCTTTATGTAGTGTTGTCTCTCTTTATGTAGTGTTGTGTTGTCTCTCTTTATGTAGTGTTGTAGTGTCTCTCTTTATGTAGTGTAGTGTTGTCTCTCTTTATGTGGTGTTGTGTTGTCTCTCTTTATGTAGTGTAGTGTTGTCTCTCTTTATGTGGTGTTGTCTCTCTTTATGTAGTGTTGTCTCTCTTTATGTAGTGATGTGTTGTCTCTCTTTATGTAGTGTTGTGTTGTCTCTCTTTATGTAGTGTTGTGTTGTCTCTCTTTATGTAGTGTTGTGTTGTCTATCTTTATGTAGTGTTGTGTTGTCTCTCTTTATGTAGTGTTGTGTTGTCTCTCTTTATGTAGTGTTGTGTTGTCTCTCTTTATGTAGTGTTGTGTTGTCTCTCTTTATGTAGTGTTGTGTTGTCTCTCTTTATGTAGTGTTGTGTTGTCTCTCTTTATGTGGTGTTGTGTTGTCTCTCTTTATGTAGTGTTGTGTTGTCTCTCTTTATGTAGTGTTGTGTTGTCTCTCTTTATGTAGTGTTGTCTCTCTTTATGTAGTGTTGTCTCTCTTTATGTAGTGTTGTGTTGTCTCTCTTTATGTAGTGTTGTGTTGTCTCTCTTTATGTAGTGTTGTAGTGTCTCTCTTTATGTAGTGTAGTGTTGTCTCTCTTTATGTGGTGTTGTGTTGTCTCTCTTTATGTAGTGTAGTGTTGTCTCTCTTTATGTGGTGTTGTCTCTCTTTATGTAGTGATGTGTTGTCTCTCTTTATGTAGTGTTGTGCTGTCTCTCTTTATGTGGTGTTGTGTTGTCTCTCTTTATGTAGTGATGTGTTGTCTCTCTTTATGTAGTGATGTGTTGTCTCTCTTTATGTAGTGTTGTGTTGTCTCTCTTTATGTGGTGTTGTCTCTCTTTATGTAGTGTTGTGTTGTCTCTCTTTATGTAGTGTTGTCTCTCTTTATGTAGTGTTGTCTCTCTTTATGTAGTGTTGTGTTGTCTCTCTTTATGTAGTGTTGTGTTGTCTCTCTTTATGTAGTGTTGTAGTGTCTCTCTTTATGTAGTGTAGTGTTGTCTCTCTTTATGTGGCGTAGTGTTGTCTCTCTTTATGTAGTGTTGTGTTGTCTCTCTTTATGTAGTGTTGTCTCTCTTTATGTAGTGTTGTGTTGTCTCTCTTTATCTAGTGTTGTGTTGTCTCTCTTTATGTAGTTATGTGTTGTCTCTCTTTATGTAGTGTAGTGTTGTCTCTCCTTATGTAGTGTTGTGTTGTCTCTCTTTATGTAGTGTTGTGTTGTCTCTCCTTATGTAGTGTTGTCTCTCTTTATGTAGTGTTGTGTTGTCTCTCTTTATGTAGTGTTGTGTTGTCTCTCCTTATGTAGTGTTGTGTTGTCTCTCTTTATGTTGTGTTGTCTCTCCTTATGTAGTGTTGTGTTGTCTCTCTTTATGTAGTGTTGTCTCTCTTTATGTAGTGATGTGTTGTCTCTCTTTATGTAGTGTTGTCTCTCTTTATGTAGTGATGTGTTGTCTCTCCTTATGTAGTGTTGTGTTGTCTCTCTTGTTGTAGTGTTGTGGTGTCTCTCTTTATGTAGTGTTGTGGTGTCTCTCTTGTTGTAGTGTTGTGTTGTCTCTCTTGTTGTAGTGTTGTCTCTCTTGTTGTAGTGTTGTCTTAGGTCTCTCTTTATGTAGTGTTGTTGTCTCTCTTTATGTAGTGATGTGTTGTCTCTCTTTATGTAGTGATGTGTTGTCTCTCTTTATGTAGTGTTGTGTTGTCTCTCTTTATGTAGTGTTGTTGTCTCTCTTTATGTAGTGTTGTCTCTCTTTATGTAGTGTTGTGTTGTCTCTCTTTATGTAGTGATGTGTTGTCTCTCTTTATGTGTGTTGTCTCTCTTTATGTAGTGTTGTGTTGTCTCTCTTTATGTAGTGTTGTGTTGTCTCTCTTTATGTAGTGTTGTGTTGTCTCTCTTTATGTAGTGTTGTGTCTCTTTATGTAGTGTTGTGTTGTCTCTCTTTATGTAGTGTTGTGTTGTCTCTCTTTATGTAGTGTTGTCTCTCTTTATGTAGTGTTGTGTTGTCTCTCTTTATGTAGTGTTGTGTTGTCTCTCTTTATGTAGTGTTGTGTTGTCTCTCTTTATGTGGTGTTGTCTCTCTTTATGTAGTGTTGTCTCTCTTTATGTAGTGTTGTGTTGTCTCTCTTTATGTAGTGTTGTGTTGTCTCTCTTTATGTAGTGTTGTGTTGTCTCTCTTTATGTAGTGTTGTGTTGTCTCTCTTTATGTAGTGTTGTGTTGTCTCTCTTTATGTAGTGTTGTGTTGTCTCTCTTTATGTGGGTTTGTCTCTCTTTATGTAGTGTTGTGTTGTCTCTCTTTATGTAGTGTTGTAGTGTTGTCTCTCTTTATGTGGTGTTGTGTTGTCTCTCTTTATGTAGTGTTGTGTTGTCTCTCTTTATGTAGTGTTGTGTTGTCTCTCTTTATGTAGTGTTGTGTTGTCTCTCTTTATGTAGTGTTGTGTTGTCTCTCTTTATGTAGTGTTGTGTTGTCTCTCTTTATGTAGTGTGTGTTGTCTCTCTTTATGTAGTGTTGTGTTGTCTCTCTTTATGTAGTGTTGTGTTGTCTCTCTTTATGTAGTGTTGTGTTGTCTCTCTTTATGTAGTGTTGTCTTTTATGTCTCTCTTTATGTAGTGTTGTGTTGTCTCTCTTTATGTAGTGTTGTGTTGTCTCTCTTTATGTAGTGTTGTGTTGTCTCTCTTTATGTAGTGTTGTGTTGTCTCTCTTTATGTAGTGTTGTGTTGTCTCTCTTTATGTAGTGTTGTGTTGTCTCTCTTTATGTAGTGTTGTGTTGTCTCTCTTTATGTAGTGTTGTGTTGTCTCTCTTTATGTAGTGTTGTGTTGTCTCTCTTTATGTAGTGTTGTGTTGTCTCTTTTATGTAGTGTTGTGTTGTCTCTCTTTATGTAGTGTTGTGTTGTCTCTCTTTATGTAGTGTTGTGTTGTCTCTCTTTATGTAGTGTTGTGTTGTCTCTCTTTATGTAGTGTTGTGTTGTCTCTCTTTATGTAGTGTTGTGTTGTCTCTCTTTATGTTGTGTTGTCTCTCTTTATGTAGTGTTGTGTTGTCTCTCTTTATGTAGTGTTGTGTTGTCTCTCTTTATGTAGTGTTGTTGTCTCTCTTATGTAGTGTTGTGTTGTCTCTCTTTATGTAGTGTTGTGTTGTCTCTCTTTATGTAGTGTTGTGTTGTCTCTCTTTATGTTGTGTTGTCTCTCTTTATGTAGTGTTGTGTTGTCTCTCTTTATGTAGTGTTGTGTTGTCTCTCTTTATGTAGTGTTGTGTTGTCTCTCTTTATGTAGTGTTGTGTTGTCTCTCTTTATGTAGTGTTGTCTCTCTCTTTATGTAGTGTTGTGTTGTCTCTCTTTATGTAGTGTTGTTGTTGTCTCTCTTTATGTAGTGTTGTGTTGTCTCTCTTTATGTAGTGTTGTGTTGTCTCTCTTTATGTAGTGTTGTGTTGTCTCTCTTTATGTAGTGTTGTGTTGTCTCTCTTTATGTAGTGTTGTGTTGTCTCTCTTTATGTAGTGTTGTGTTGTCTCTCTTTATGTAGTGTGTGTTGTCTCTCTTTATGTAGTGTTGTGTTGTCTCTCTTTATGTAGTGTTGTTTGTCTCTCTTTATGTAGTGTTGTGTTGTCTCTCTTTATGTAGTGTTGTGTTGTCTCTCTTTATGTAGTGTTGTGTTGTCTCTCTTTATGTAGTGTTGTGTTGTCTCTCTTTATGTAGTGTTGTGTTGTCTCTCTTTATGTAGTGTTGTGTTGTCTCTCTTTATGTAGTGTTGTCTCTCTTTATGTAGTGTTGTGTTGTCTCTCTTTATGTAGTGTTGTGTTGTCTCTCTTTATGTAGTGTTGTGTTGTCTCTCTTTATGTAGTGTTGTGTTGTCTCTCTTTATGTAGTGTTGTTGTCTCTTTTATGTAGTGATGTGTTGTCTCTCTTTATGTAGTGTTGTGTTGTCTCTCTTTATGTAGTGTTGTGTTGTCTCTCTTTATGTAGTGTTGTGTTGTCTCTCTTTATGTAGTGTTGTGTTGTCTCTCTTTATGTAGTGTTGTGTTGTCTCTCTTTATGTAGTGTTGTGTTGTCTCTCTTTATGTAGTGTTGTGTTGTCTCTCTTTATGTAGTGTTGTCTCTCTTTATGTAGTGTTGTCTCTCTTTATGTAGTGTTGTGTTGTCTCTCTTTATGTAGTGTTGTGTTGTCTCTCTTTATGTAGTGTTGTCTCTCTTTATGTAGTGTTGTGTTGTCTCTCTTTATGTAGTGTTGTGTTGTCTCTCTTTATGTAGTGTTGTGTTGTCTCTCTTTATGTAGTGTTGTCTCTCTTTATGTAGTGTTGTGTTGTCTCTCTTTATGTAGTGTTGTGTTGTCTCTCTTTATGTAGTGTTGTGTTGTCTCTCTTTATGTAGTGTTGTGTTGTCTCTCTTTATGTAGTGTTGTGTTGTCTCTCTTTATGTAGTGTTGTGTTGTCTCTCTTTATGTAGTGTTGTGTTGTCTCTCTTTATGTAGTGTTGTGTTGTCTCTCTTTGTAGTGTAGTGTTGTCTCTCTTTATGTAGTGTTGTCTGTCTCTTTATGTAGTGTTGTGTTGTCTCTCTTTATGTAGTGTTGTGTTGTCTCTCTTTATGTAGTGTTGTGTTGTCTCTCTTTATGTAGTGTTGTGTTGTCTCTCTTTATGTAGTGTTGTGTTGTCTCTCTTTATGTAGTGTTGTGTTGTCTCTTTATGTAGTGTTGTGTTGTCTCTCTTTATGTAGTGTTGTGTTGTCTCTCTTTATGTAGTGTTGTGTTGTCTCTCTTTATGTAGTGTTGTGTTGTCTCTCTTTTTGTAGTGTTGTGTTGTCTCTCTTTATGTAGTGTTGTGTTGTCTCTCTTTTTGTAGTGTTGTGTTGTCTCTCTTTATGTAGTGTTGTCTCTCTTTATGTAGTGTTGTGTTGTCTCTCTTTATGTAGTGTTGTGTTGTCTCTCTTTATGTAGTGTTGTCTCTCTTTATGTAGTGTTGTCTCTCTTTATGTAGTGTTGTGTTGTCTCTCTTTATGTAGTGTTGTGTTGTCTCTCTTTATGTAGTGTTGTCTCTCTTTATGTAGTGTTGTCTCTCTTTATGTGTGTTGTGTTGTCTCTCTTTATGTAGTGTTGTGTTGTCTCTCTTTATGTAGTGTGTGTTGTCTCTCTTTATGTAGTGTTGTGTTGTCTCTCTTTATGTAGTGTTGTGTTGTCTCTCTTTATGTGTTGTGTTGTGTGTGTTGTCTCTCTTTATGTAGTGTAGTGTTGTCTCTCTTTATGTAGTGTTCTCTCTTTATGTAGTGTTGTGTTGTCTCTCTTTATGTGGTGTTGTGTTGTCTCTTTATGTAGTGTTGTGTTGTCTCTCTTTATGTAGTGTTGTGTTGTCTCTCTTTATGTAGTGTTGTGTTGTCTCTCTTTATGTAGTGTTGTGTTGTCTCTCTTTATGTAGTGTTGTGTTGTCTCTCTTTATGTAGTGTTGTGTTGTCTCTCTTTATGTAGTGTTGTGTTGTCTCTCTTTATGTAGTGTTGTGTTGTCTCTCTTTATGTAGTGTTGTTGTCTCTCTTTATGTAGTGATGTGTTGTCTCTCTTTATGTAGTGTTGTGTTGTCTCTCTTTATGTAGTGTTGTGTTGTCTCTCTTTATGTAGTGTTGTGTTGTCTCTCTTTATGTAGTGTTGTGTTGTCTCTCTTTATATAGTGTTGTGTTGTCTCTCTTTATGTAGTGTTGTCTCTTTATATAGTGTTGTGTTGTCTCTCTTTATGTAGTGTTGTCTCTCTTTATGTAGTGTTGTGTTGTCTCTCTTTATGTAGTGTTGTCTCTCTTTATGTAGTGTTGTGTTGTCTCTCTTTATGTAGTGTAGTGTTGTGTTGTCTCTCTTTATGTAGTGTTGTCTCTCTTTATGTAGTGTTGTGTTGTCTCTCTTTATGTAGTGTTGTGTTGTCTCTCTTTATGTAGTGTTGTCTCTCTTTATGTAGTGTTGTGTTGTCTCTCTTTATGTAGTGTTGTGTTGTCTCTCTTTATGTAGTGTTGTGTTGTCTCTCTTTATGTAGTGTTGTGTTGTCTCTCTTTATGTAGTGTTGTCTCTCTTTATGTAGTGTTGTGTTGTCTCTCTTTATGTAGTGTTGTGTTGTCTCTCTTTATGTAGTGTTGTGTTGTCTCTCTTTATGTAGTGTTGTGTTGTCTCTCTTTATGTAGTGTTGTGTTGTCTCTCTTTATGTAGTGTTGTGTTGTCTCTCTTTATGTAGTGTTGTGTTGTCTCTCTTTATGTAGTGTTGTGTTGTCTCTCTTTATGTAGTGTTGTGTTGTCTCTCTTTATGTAGTGTTGTCTCTCTTTATCTAGTGTTGTGTTGTCTCTCTTTATGTAGTGTTGTGTTGTCTCTCTTTATGTAGTGTTGTCTCTCTTTATGTGGTGTTGTCTCTCTTTATGTAGTGTTGTGTTGTCTCTCTTTATGTAGTGTTGTTGTCTCTCTTTATGTAGTGTTTTGTTGTCTCTCTTTATGTAGTGTTGTCTCTCTTTATCTAGTGTTGTGTTGTCTCTCTTTATATAGTGTTGTGTTGTCTCTCTTTATGTAGTGTTGTGTTGTCTCTCTTTATGTAGTGTTGTGTTGTCTCTCTTTATGTAGTGTTGTGTTGTCTCTCTTTATGTAGTGTTGTGTTGTCTCTCTTTATGTAGTGTTGTCTCTCTTTATGTAGTGTAGTGGTGTCTCTCTCTTTATGTAGTGTTGTGGTGTCTCTCTTTATGTAGTGTTGTGTTGTCTCTCTTTATGTAGTGTTGTGTTGTCTCTCTTTATGTAGTGTTGTGTTGGCTCTCTTTATGTAGTGTTGTTGTCTCTCTTTATGTAGTGTTGTGTTGTCTCTCTTTATGTAGTGTTGTCTCTCTTTATGTAGTGTAGTGGTGTCTCTCTCTTTATGTAGTGTTGTGTTGTCTCTCTTTATGTAGTGTAGTGTTGTCTCTCTTTATGTAGTGTTGTGTTGTCTCTCTTTATGTAGTGTTGTGTTGTCTCTCTTTATGTAGTGTTGTGTTGTCTCTCTTTATGTAGTGTTGTCTTGTCTCTCTTTGTAGTGTTGTCTTGTCTCTCTTTATGTAGTGTTGTGGTGTCTCTCTTTATGTAGTGTTGTGTTGTCTCTCTTTATGTAGTGTTGTGTTGTCTCTCTTTATGTAGTGTTGTGTTGTCTCTCTTTATGTAGTGTTGTCTCTCTTTATGTAGTGTTGTGTTGTCTCTTTTTATGTAGTGTTGTGTTGTCTCTCTTTATGTAGTGTTGTGTTGTCTCTCTTTATGTAGTGTTGTGTTGTCTCTCTTTTTATGTAGTGTTGTGTTGTCTCTCTTTATGTAGTGTTGTCTTCTTTATGTAGTGTCTCTCTTTATGTAGTGTTGTGTTGTCTCTCTTTATGTAGTGTTGTGTTGTCTCTCTTTATGTAGTGTTGTCTTGTCTCTTTATGTTGTGTTGTCTCTCTTTTTATGTAGTGTTGTGTTGTCTCTCTTTATGTAGTGTTGTGTTGTCTCTCTTTATGTAGTGTTGTGTTGTCTCTCTTTATGTAGTGTTGTCTTGTCTCTTTTATGTAGTGTTGTGTTGTCTCTCTTTATGTAGTGTTGTGTTGTCTCTCTTTATGTAGTGTTGTGTTGTCTCTCTTTATGTAGTGTTGTGTTGTCTCTCTTTATGTAGTGTTGTGTTGTCTCTCTTTATGTAGTGTTGTGTTGTCTCTCTTTATGTAGTGTTGTGTTGTCTCTCTTTATGTAGTGTTGTGTTGTCTCTCTTTATGTAGTGTTGTGTTGTCTCTCTTTATGTAGTGTTGTGTTGTCTCTCTTTATGTAGTGTTGTCTCTTTATGTTGTGTTGTCTCTCTTTATGTAGTGTTGTCTCTCTTTATGTGGTGTTGTGTTGTCTCTTTTTATGTAGTGTTGTGTTGTCTCTCCTTATGTAGTGTTGTGTTGTCTCTCTTTATGTAGTGTTGTCTCTTTATATAGTGTTGTGTTGTCTCTCTTTATGTAGTGTTGTCTCTCTTTATGTAGTGTTGTATTGTCTCTCTTTGTGTAGTGTTGTGTTGTCTCTTTATGTAGTGTTGTCTCTCTTTATGTGGTGTTGTGTTGTCTCTCTTGTTGTAGTGTTGTGTTGTCTCTTTATGTAGTGTTGTGTTGTCTCTCTTTATGTAGTGTTGTGTTGTCTCTCTTTATGTGGTGTTGTCTCTCTTTATGTAGTGTTGTGTTGTCTCTCTTTATGTAGTGTGTTGTCTCTCTTTATGTAGTGTTGTGTTGTCTCTCTTTATGTAGTGATGTGTTGTCTCTCTTTATGTAGTGTTGTCTTGTCTCTTTTTAGTGTTGTGTTGTCTCTCTTTATGTAGTGTTGTGTTGTCTCTCTTTATGTAGTGTTGTGTTGTCTCTCTTTATGTAGTGTTGTTGTCTCTCTTTATGTAGTGTTGTGTTGTCTCTCTTTATGTAGTGTTGTGTTGTCTCTTTTGTAGTGTTGTGTTGTCTCTCTTTATGTAGTGTTGTCTTGTCTTTTTATGTAGTGTTGTGTTGTCTCTCTTTATGTAGTGTTGTGTTGTCTCTCTTTATGTAGTGTTGTGTTGTCTCTCTTTATGTAGTGTTGTGTTGTCTCTCTTTTGTAGTGTTGTGTTGTCTCTCTTTATGTAGTGTTGTGTTGTCTCTCTTTATGTAGTGTTGTGTTGTCTCTCTTTATGTAGTGTTGTGTTGTCTCTCTTTATGTAGTGTTGTGTTGTCTCTCTTTATGTAGTGTTGTGTTGTCTCTCTTTATGTAGTGTTGTCTCTTTGTTGTTGTCTCTCTTTATGTAGTGTTGTGTTGTCTCTTTTATGTAGTGTTGTGTTGTCTCTCTTTATGTAGTGTTGTGTTGTCTCTCTTTATGTAGTGTTGTCTCTCTTTTGTAGTGTTGTGTTGTCTCTCTTTATGTAGTGTTGTGTTGTCTCTCTTTATGTAGTGTTGTGTTGTCTCTCTTTATGTAGTGTTGTGTTGTCTCTCTTTATGTAGTGTTGTGTTGTCTCTCTTTATGTAGTGTTGTCTCTCTTTATGTAGTGTTGTGTTGTCTCTCTTTATGTAGTGTTGTGTTGTCTCTCTTTATGTAGTGTTGTGTTGTCTCTCTTTATGTAGTGTTGTGTTGTCTCTCTTTATGTAGTGTTGTGTTGTCTCTCTTTATGTAGTGTTGTGTTGTCTCTCTTTATGTAGTGTGTTGTCTCTCTTTATGTAGTGTTGTGTTGTCTCTCTTTATGTAGTGTTGTGTTGTCTCTCTTTATGTAGTGTTGTGTTGTCTCTCTTTATGTAGTGTTGTGTTGTCTCTCTTTATGTAGTGTTGTGTTGTCTCTCTTTATGTAGTGTTGTGTTGTCTCTCTTTATGTAGTGTTGTGTTGTCTCTCTTTATGTAGTGTTGTGTTGTCTCTCTTTATGTAGTGTTGTGTTGTCTCTCTTTATGTAGTGTTGTGTTGTCTCTCTTTATGTAGTGTTGTGTTGTCTCTCTTTATGTGGGTTTGTCTCTCTTTATGTAGTGTTGTGTTGTCTCTCTTTATGTAGTGTTGTGTTGTCTCTCTTTATGTAGTGTTGTGTTGTCTCTCTTTATGTAGTGTTGTGTTGTCTCTCTTTATGTAGTGTTGTGTTGTCTCTCTTTATGTAGTGTTGTGTTGTCTCTCTTTATGTAGTGTTGTTGTCTCTCTTTATGTAGTGTTGTGTTGTCTCTCTTTATGTAGTGTTGTGTTGTCTCTCTTTATGTAGTGTTGTGTTGTCTCTCTTTATGTAGTGTTGTGTTGTCTTCTTTATGTAGTGTTGTGTTGGCTCTCTTTATGTAGTGTTGTTGTCTCTCTTTATGTAGTGTTGTGTTGTCTCTCTTTATGTAGTGTTGTCTCTCTTTATGTAGTGTTGTGTTGTCTCTCTTTATGTAGTGTTGTGTTGTCTCTCTTTATGTAGTGTTGTGTTGTCTCTCTTTATGTAGTGTTGTGTTGTCTCTCTTTATGTAGTGTTGTCTCTCTTTATGTAGTGTTGTCTCTCTTTATGTGTAGTGTTGTCTCTCTCTTTATGTAGTGTTGTGTTGTCTCTCTTTATGTAGTGTTGTGTTGTCTCTCTTTATGTAGTGTTGTTGTCTCTCTTTATGTAGTGTTGTGTTGTCTCTCTTTATGTAGTGTTGTCTCTCTTTATGTAGTGTTGTTGTCTCTCTTTATGTAGTGTTGTGTTGTCTCTCTTTATGTAGTGTTGTCTCTCTTTATGTAGTGTTGTGTTGTCTCTCTTTATGTAGTGTTGTGTTGTCTCTCTTTATGTAGTGTTGTGTTGTCTCTCTTTATGTAGTGTTGTGTTGTCTCTCTTTATGTAGTGTTGTGTTGTCTCTCTTTATGTAGTGTTGTGTTGTCTCTTTATGTAGTGTTGTGTTGTCTCTCTTTATGTAGTGTTGTGTTGTCTCTCTTTATGTAGTGTTGTGTTGTCTCTCTTTATGTAGTGTTGTGTTGTCTCTCTTTATGTAGTGTTGTCTTTGTCTCTCTTATGTAGTGTTGTGTTGTCTCTCTTTATGTAGTGTTGTGTTGTCTCTCTTTATGTAGTGTTGTGTTGTCTCTCTTTATGTAGTGTTGTGTTGTCTCTCTTTATGTAGTGTTGTGTTGTCTCTCTTTATGTAGTGTTGTGTTGTCTCTCTTTATGTAGTGTTGTGTTGTCTCTCTTTATGTAGTGTTGTGTTGTCTCTCTTTATGTAGTGTTGTGTTGTCTCTCTTTATGTAGTGTTGTCTCTCTTTATGTAGTGTTGTCTCTCTTTATGTAGTGTTGTGTTGTCTCTCTTTATGTAGTGTTGTGTTGTCTCTCTTTATGTAGTGTTGTTTGTCTCTCTTTATGTAGTGTTGTGTTGTCTCTTTTATGTAGTGTTGTGTTGTCTCTCTTTATGTAGTGTTGTGTTGTCTCTCTTTATGTAGTGTTGTGTTGTCTCTCTTTATGTAGTGTTGTGTTGTCTCTCTTTATGTAGTGTTGTGTTGTCTCTCTTTATGTAGTGTTGTGTTGTCTCTCTTTATGTAGTGTTGTGTTGTCTCTCTTGTTGTAGTGTTGTCTTAGGTCTCTCTTTATGTAGTGTTGTGTTGTCTCTCTTTATGTAGTGATGTGTTGTCTCTCTTTATGTAGTGTTGTGTTGTCTCTCTTTATGTAGTGTTGTTGTCTCTCTTTATGTAGTGATGTGTTGTCTCTCTTTATGTAGTGTTGTGTTGTCTCTCTTTATGTAGTGTTGTGTTGTCTCTCTTTATGTAGTGTTGTGTTGTCTCTTTTATGTAGTGTTGTCTTGTCTCTCTTTATGTAGTGTTGTGTTGTCTCTCTTTATGTAGTGTTGTGTTGTCTCTTTATGTAGTGTTGTGTTGTCTCTCTTTATGTAGTGTTGTGTTGTGTTGTCTCTCTTTATGTAGTGTTGTTTGTCTCTCTTTATGTAGTGTTGTGTTGTCTCTCTTTATGTAGTGTTGTGTTGTCTCTCTTATGTAGTGTTGTCTCTCTTTATGTAGTGTTGTGTTGTCTCTCTTCATGTAGTGTTGTGTTGTCTCTCTTTATGTAGTGTTGTGTTGTCTCTCTTTATGTAGTGTTGTGTTGTCTCTCTTTATGTAGTGTTGTGTTGTCTCTCTTTATGTAGTGTTGTGTTGTCTCTCTTTATGTAGTGTTGTGTTGTCTCTCTTTATGTAGTGTTGTCTCTTTATGTAGTGTTGTGTTGTCTCTCTTTATGTAGTGTTGTCTCTCTTTATGTGGTGTTGTGTTGTCTCTTTTTATGTAGTGTTGTGTTGTCTCTCCTTATGTAGTGTTGTGTTGTCTCTCTTTATGTAGTGTGTGTTGTCTCTCTTTATGTAGTGTTGTGTTGTCTCTCTTTATGTAGTGTTGTTGTGTTGTGTTGTCTCTCTTTATGTAGTGTTGTGTTGTCTCTCTTTATGTAGTGTTGTGTTGTCTCTCTTTATGTATGTCTCTTTATGTTGTGTTGTCTCTCTTTATGTAGTGTTGTGTTGTCTCTCTTTATGTAGTGTTGTGTTGTCTCTCTTTATGTAGTGTTGTGTTGTCTCTCTTTATGTTGTGTTGTCTCTCTTTATGTAGTGTTGTTGTCTCTCTTTATGTAGTGTTGTGTTGTCTCTCTTTATGTAGTGTTGTTTGTCTCTCTTATGTAGTGTTGTGTTGTCTCTCTTTATGTAGTGTTGTCTGTCTCTTTATGTAGTGTTGTGTTGTCTCTCTTTTATGTAGTGTTGTGTTGTCTCTCTTTTGTAGTGTTGTGTTGTCTCTCTTTATGTAGTGTTGTCTCTCTTTATGTAGTGTTGTATGTCTCTCTTTATGTGTTGTGTTGTCTCTCTTTATGTAGTGTTGTGTTGTCTCTCTTTATGTAGTGTTGTCTCTCTTTATGTAGTGTTGTGTTGTCTCTCTTTATGTAGTGTTGTGTTGTCTCTTTTGTAGTGTTGTGTTGTCTCTCTTTATGTAGTGTTGTGTTGTCTCTCTTTATGTGTTTGTTGTCTCTCTTTATGTAGTGTTGTGTTGTCTCTCTTTATGTAGTGTTGTGTTGTCTCTCTTTATGTAGTGTTGTGTTGTCTCTCTTTATGTAGTGTTGTGTTGTCTCTTTTATGTAGTGTTGTGTTGTCTCTCTTTATGTAGTGTTGTGTTGTCTCTCTTTATGTAGTGTTGTGTTGTCTCTTTATGTAGTGTTGTGTTGTCTCTCTTTATGTAGTGTTGTGTTGTCTCTCTTTATGTAGTGTTGTGTTGTCTCTCTTTATGTAGTGTTGTGTTGTCTCTCTTTATGTAGTGTTGTGTTGTCTCTCTTTATGTAGTGTTGTGTTGTCTCTCTTTATGTAGTGTTGTGTCTCTTTATGTAGTGTCTCTTTATATAGTGTTGTGTTGTCTCTCTTTATGTAGTGTTGTCTCTCTTTATGTAGTGTTGTATTGTCTCTCTTTGTGTAGTGTTGTGTTGTCTCTTTATGTAGTGTTGTGTTGTCTCTTTTTATGTAGTGTTGTGTTGTCTCTCTTTTGTATGTTGTGTTGTCTCTTTAGTGTTGTGTTGTCTCTCTTTATGTAGTGTTGTGTTGTCTCTCTTTATGTAGTGTTGTGTTGTCTCTCTTTATGTAGTGTTGTGTTGTCTCTCTTTATGTAGTGTTGTGTTGTCTCTCTTTATGTAGTGTTGTGTTGTCTCTCTTTATGTAGTGTTGTGTTGTCTCTCTTTATGTAGTGTTGTGTTGTCTCTCTTTATGTAGTGTTGTCTCTCTTTATGTGGTGTTGTCTCTCTTTATGTAGTGTTGTGTTGTCTCTCTTTATGTAGTGTTGTGTTGTCTCTCTTTATGTAGTGTTGTGTTGTCTCTCTTTATGTAGTGTTGTGTTGTCTCTCTTTATGTAGTGTTGTCTCTCTTTATGTAGTGTTGTGTTGTCTCTCTTTATGTAGTGTTGTGTTGTCTCTCTTTATGTAGTGTTGTGTTGTCTCTCTTTTGTAGTGTTGTGTTGTCTCTCTTTATGTAGTGTTGTGTTGTCTCTCTTTATGTAGTGTTGTGTTGTCTCTCTTTATGTAGTGTTGTGTTGTCTCTCTTTATGTAGTGTTGTGTTGTCTCTCTTTATGTAGTGTTGTGTTGTCTCTCTTTATGTAGTGTTGTTGTCTCTCTTTATGTAGTGTTGTGTTGTCTCTCTTTATGTAGTGTTGTGTTGTCTCTCTTTATGTAGTGTTGTGTTGTCTCTCTTTATGTAGTGTTGTGTTGTCTCTCTTTATGTAGTGTTGTGTTGTCTCTCTTTATGTAGTGTTGTCTCTCTTGTGTTGTGTTGTCTCTTTATGTAGTGTTGTGTTGTCTCTCTTTATGTAGTGTTGTGTTGTCTCTCTTTATGTTGTGTTGTGTTGTGTTGTCTCTTTATGTAGTGTTGTGTTGTCTCTTTATGTAGTGTTGTGTTGTCTCTCTTTATGTAGTGTTGTGTTGTCTCTCTTTATGTAGTGTTGTGTTGTCTCTTTATGTAGTGTTGTGTTGTCTCTCTTTATGTAGTGTTGTGTTGTCTCTCTTTATGTAGTGTTGTGTTGTCTCTCTTTATGTAGTGTTGTCTCTTTATGTGTTGTGTCTCTCTTTATGTAGTGTTGTGTTGTCTCTCTTTATGTAGTGTTGTGTTGTCTCTCTTTATGTAGTGTTGTGTTGTCTCTCTTTATGTAGTGTTGTGTTGTCTCTTTATGTAGTGTTGTGTTGTCTCTCTTTATGTAGTGTTGTGTTGTCTCTCTTTATGTAGTGTTGTGTTGTCTCTCTTTATGTAGTGTTGTGTTGTCTCTCTTTATGTAGTGTTGTGTCTCTCTTTATGTAGTGTTGTGTTGTCTCTCTTTATGTAGTGTTGTGTTGTCTCTCTTTATGTAGTGTTGTGTTGTCTCTCTTTATGTAGTGTTGTGTTGTCTCTCTTTATGTAGTGTTGTGTTGTCTTTTTAGTGTTGTGTTGTCTCTTTTATGTGTTGTGTTGTCTCTCTTTATGTAGTGTTGTGTTGTCTCTCTTTATGTAGTGTTGTGTTGTCTCTCTTTATGTAGTGTTGTGTTGTCTCTCTTTATGTAGTGTTGTGTTGTCTCTCTTTATGTAGTGTTGTGTTGTCTCTCTTTATGTAGTGTTGTGTTGTCTCTCTTTATGTAGTGTTGTGTTGTCTCTCTTTATGTAGTGTTGTGTTGTCTCTCTTTATGTAGTGTTGTGTTGTCTCTCTTTATGTAGTGTTGTGTTGTCTCTTTTGTGTAGTGTTGTCTCTCTTTATGTAGTGTTGTGTTGTCTCTCTTTATGTAGTGTTGTGTTGTCTCTCTTGTATGTAGTGTTGTCTCTCTTTATGTAGTGTTGTCTCTCTTTATGTAGTGTTGTGTTGTCTCTTTATGTAGTGTTGTGTTGTCTCTCTTTATGTAGTGTTGTGTTGTCTCTCTTTATGTAGTGTTGTGTTGTCTCTCTTTATGTAGTGTTGTGTTGTCTCTCTTTATGTAGTGTTGTGTTGTCTCTCTTTATGTAGTGTTGTGTTGTCTCTCTTTATGTAGTGTTGTGTTGTCTCTCTTTATGTAGTGTTGTGTTGTCTCTCTTTATGTAGTGTTGTGTTGTCTCTCTTTATGTAGTGTTGTGTTGTCTCTCTTTATGTAGTGTTGTCTCTCTTTATGTAGTGTTGTGTTGTCTCTCTTTATGTAGTGTTGTCTCTCTTTATGTAGTGTTGTGTTGTCTCTCTTTATGTAGTGTTGTCTCTCTTTATGTAGTGTTGTGTTGTCTCTCTTTATGTAGTGTTGTTTGTCTCTCTTTATGTAGTGTTTTGTTGTTGTCTCTCTTTATGTAGTGTTGTGTTGTCTCTCTTTATGTAGTGTTGTGTTGTCTCTTTTATGTAGTGTTGTCTCTCTTTTATGTAGTGTTGTGTTGTCTCTCTTTATGTAGTGTTGTGTTGTCTCTCTTTATGTAGTGTTGTGTTGTCTCTCTTTATGTAGTGTTGTGTTGTCTCTCTTTATGTAGTGTTGTTGTCTCTCTTTATGTAGTGTTGTGTTGTCTCTCTTTATGTAGTGTTGTGTTGTCTCTCTTTATGTAGTGTTGTGTTGTCTCTCTTTATGTAGTGTGTCTCTCTCTTATGTAGTGTTGTCTCTCTTTATGTAGTGTTGTGTTGTCTCTTTTATGTAGTGTTGTGTTGTCTCTCTTTATGTAGTGTTGTCTCTCTTTATGTAGTGTTGTGTTGTCTCTCTTTATGTAGTGTTGTCTCTCTTTATGTAGTGTTGTGTTGTCTCTCTTTATGTAGTGTTGTGTTGTCTCTCTTTATGTAGTCTCTCTTATGTAGTGTAGTGTTGTCTCTCTTTATGTAGTGTTGTGTTGTCTCTCTTTATGTAGTGTTGTGTTGTCTCTCTTTATGTAGTGTTGTGTTGTCTCTCTTTATGTAGTGATGTGTTGTCTCTCTTTATGTAGTGTTGTGTTGTCTCTCTTTATGTAGTGTTGTCTCTCTTTATGTTGTGTTGTCTCTCTTTATGTGGTGTTGTGTTGTCTCTCTTTATGTAGTGATGTGTTGTCTCTCTTTATGTAGTGATGTGTTGTCTCTCTTTATGTAGTGTTGTGTTGTCTCTTTATGTAGTGTTGTGTTGTCTCTCTTTATGTAGTGTTGTGTTGTCTCTCTTTATGTAGTGTTGTGTTGTCTCTCTTTATGTAGTGTTGTCTCTCTTTATGTAGTGTTGTGTTGTCTCTCTTTATGTAGTGTTGTGTTGTCTCTCTTTATGTAGTGTTGTGTTGTCTCTCTTTATGTAGTGTTGTGTTGTCTCTCTTTATGTAGTGTTGTTGTCTCTTTATGTAGTGTTGTGTTGTCTCTCTTTATGTAGTGTTGTGTTGTCTCTCTTTATGTAGTGTTGTGTTGTCTCTCTTTATGTAGTGTTGTCTCTCTTTATGTAGTGTTGTGTTGTCTCTCTTTATGTAGTGTTGTGTTGTCTCTCTTTATGTAGTGTTGTGTTGTCTCTCTTTATGTGGGTTTGTCTCTCTTTATGTAGTGTTGTGTTGTCTCTCTTTATGTAGTGTTGTGTTGTCTCTTTTATAGTGTAGTGTTGTCTCTCTTTATGTAGTGTTGTGTTGTCTCTCCTTATGTAGTGTTGTGTTGTCTCTCTTTATGTGGTGTTGTGGTGTCTCTCTTTATGTAGTGTTGTCTCTCTTTATGTAGTGTTGTGTTGTCTCTTTATGTAGTGTTGTGTTGTCTCTCTTTATGTAGTGTTGTGTTGTCTCTCTTTATGTAGTGTTGTGTTGTCTCTCTTTATGTAGTGTTGTGTTGTCTCTCTTTATGTAGTGTTGTGTTGTCTCTCTTTATGTAGTGTTGTGTTGTCTCTCTTTATGTAGTGTTGTGTTGTCTCTCTTTATGTAGTGTTGTGTTGTCTCTCTTTATGTAGTGTTGTGTTGTCTCTTTTTATGTAGTGTTGTGTTGTCTCTCTTTATGTAGTGTTGTGTTGTCTCTCTTTATGTAGTGTTGTGTTGTCTCTCTTTATGTAGTGTTGTCTTGTCTCTTTATGTAGTGTTGTCTCTCTTTATGTTGTTGTCTCTCTTTATGTAGTGTTGTCTCTCTTTATGTAGTGTTGTGTTGTCTCTCTTTATGTAGTGTTGTGTTGTCTCTCTTTATGTAGTGTTGTCTCTCTTTATGTAGTGTTGTGTTGTCTCTCTTTATGTAGTGATGTGTTGTCTCTCTTTATGTAGTGTTGTGTTGTCTCTCTTTATGTAGTGTTGTGTTGTCTCTCTTTATGTAGTGTTGTGTTGTCTCTCTTTATGTAGTGTTGTGTTGTCTCTCTTTATGTAGTGTTGTGTTGTCTCTCTTTATGTAGTGTTGTCTCTCTTTATGTGGTGTTGTGTTGTCTCTTTTTATGTAGTGTTGTGTTGTCTCTCCTTATGTAGTGTTGTGTTGTCTCTCTTTATGTAGTGTCTCTTTATATAGTGTTGTGTTGTCTCTCTTTATGTAGTGTTGTCTCTCTTTATGTAGTGTTGTGTTGTCTCTCTTTGTGTAGTGTTGTGTTGTCTCTCTTTATGTAGTGTTGTCTCTCTTTATGTAGTGTTGTGTTGTCTCTCTTTATGTAGTGTTGTTGTTGTCTCTTTATGTAGTGTTGTGTTGTCTCTTTTATGTAGTGTTGTGTTGTCTCTCTTTATGTAGTGTTGTGTTGTCTCTCTTTATGTAGTGTTGTGTTGTCTCTCTTTATGTAGTGTTGTGTTGTCTCTCTTTATGTAGTGTTGTGTTGTCTCTCTTTATGTAGTGTTGTGTTGTCTCTTTTATGTAGTGTTGTCTCTCTTTATGTAGTGTTGTCTCTCTTTATGTAGTGTTGTGTTGTCTCTCTTTATGTAGTGTTGTGTTGTCTCTTTATGTAGTGTTGTGTTGTCTCTCTTTATGTGGTGTTGTGTTGTCTCTCTTTATGTAGTGTTGTGTTGTCTCTCTTTATGTAGTGTTGTGTTGTCTCTCTTTATGTAGTGTTGTGTTGTCTCTCTTTATGTAGTGTTGTGTTGTCTCTCTTATGTAGTGTTGTGTTGTCTCTCTTTATGTAGTGTTGTCTCTCTTTTATGTAGTGTTGTCTCTCTTTATGTAGTGTTGTGTTGTCTCTCTTTATGTAGTGTTGTGTTGTCTCTCTTTATGTAGTGTTGTGTTGTCTCTCTTTATGTAGTGTTGTGTTGTCTCTCTTTATGTAGTGTTGTGTTGTCTCTCTTTATGTAGTGTTGTCTTGTCTCTCTTTATGTAGTGTTGTGTTGTCTCTCTTTATGTAGTGTTGTCTCTTTATGTAGTGTTGTGTTGTCTCTCTTTATGTAGTGTTGTGTTGTCTCTCTTTATGTAGTGTTGTGCTGTCTCTCTTTATGTGGTGTTGTGTTGTCTCTCTTGTTGTAGTGTTGTGTTGTCTCTCTTTATGTAGTGTTGTGTTGTCTCTCTTTATGTAGGTGTTGTTTGTCTCTCTTGTGTAGTGTTGTCTCTCTTTATGTAGTGTTGTGTTGTCTCTCTTTATGTAGTGTTGTGTTGTCTCTTTATGTAGTGTTGTGTTGTCTCTCTTTATGTAGTGTTGTGTTGTCTCTCTTTATGTAGTGTTGTGTTGTCTCTCTTTATGTAGTGTTGTCTCTCTTTATGTAGTGTTGTGTTGTCTCTCTTTATGTAGTGTTGTGTTGTCTCTCTTTATGTAGTGTTGTAGTGTCTCTCTTTATGTAGTGTTGTGTTGTCTCTCTTTATGTAGTGTTGTCTCTCTTTATGTAGTGTTGTGTTGTCTCTCTTTATGTAGTGTTGTGTTGTCTCTCTTTATGTAGTGTTGTGTTGTCTCTCTTTATGTAGTGTTGTGTTGTCTCTCTTTATGTAGTGTTGTGTTGTCTCTCTTTATGTAGTGTTGTGTTGTCTCTCTTTATGTAGTGATGTGTTGTCTCTCTTTATGTAGTGTTGTGTTGTCTCTCTTTGTAGTGTTGTGTTGTCTCTCTTTATGTAGTGTGTGTTGTCTCTCTTTATGTAGTGTTGTCTCTCTTTATGTGTGTTGTGTTGTCTCTCTTTATGTAGTGTTGTGTTGTCTCTCTTTATGTAGTGTTGTGTTGTCTCTCTTTATGTAGTGTTGTCTCTCTTTATGTAGTGTTGTCTCTTTATGTAGTGTTGTGTTGTCTCTCTTTAGTGTTGTGTTGTCTCTCTTTATGTGGTGTTGTGTTGTCTCTCTTTATGTAGTGTTGTTGTCTCTCTTTATGTAGTGTTGTGTTGTCTCTCTTTATGTATGTAGTGTTGTCTCTCTTTATGTAGTGTTGTCTCTCTTTTATGTAGTGTTGTGTTGTCTCTCTTTATGTAGTGTTGTATTGTCTCTCTTTGTGTAGTGTTGTGTTGTCTCTTTATGTAGTGTTGTCTCTCTTTATGTGGTGTTGTGTTGTCTCTCTTGTTGTAGTGTTGTGTTGTCTCTTTATGTAGTGTTGTGTTGTCTCTCTTTATGTAGTGTTGTGTTGTCTCTCTTTATGTAGTGTTGTGTTGTCTCTCTTTATGTAGTGTTGTGTTGTCTCTCTTTATGTAGTGTTGTGTTGTCTCTCTTTATGTAGTGTTGTGTTGTCTCTTTTATGTAGTGTTGTGTTGTCTCTCTTTATGTAGTGTTGTGTTGTCTCTCTTTATGTAGTGTTGTGTTGTCTCTCTTTATGTAGTGTTGTGTTGTCTCTCTTTATGTAGTGTTGTGTTGTCTCTCTTTATGTAGTGTTGTGTTGTCTCTCTTTATGTAGTGTTGTGTTGTCTCTCTTTATGTAGTGTTGTGTTGTCTCTCTTTATGTAGTGTTGTCTCTCTTTATGTAGTGTTGTGTTGTCTCTCTTTATGTAGTGTTGTGTTGTCTCTCTTTATGTGGTGTTGTCTCTCTTTATGTAGTGTTGTGTTGTCTCTCTTTATGTAGTGTTGTGTTGTCTCTCTTTATGTAGTGTTGTGTTGTCTCTCTTTATGTAGTGTTGTGTTGTCTCTCTTTATGTAGTGTTGTCTCTCTTTATGTGGTGTTGTGTTGTCTCTCTTTATGTAGTGTTGTGTTGTCTCTCTTATGTAGTGTTGTGTTGTCTCTCTTTATGTAGTGTTGTGTTGTCTCTCTTTATGTAGTGATGTGTTGTCTCTCTTTATGTAGTGTTGTGTTGTCTCTCTTTATGTAGTGTTGTGTTGTCTCTCTTTATGTAGTGTTGTCTCTCTTTATGTAGTGTTGTGTTGTCTCTCTTTATGTAGTGTTGTGTTGTCTCTCTTTATGTAGTGTTGTGTTGTCTCTCTTTATGTAGTGTTGTGTTGTCTCTCTTTATGTTGTCTCTCTTTATGTGTTGTCTCTCTTTATGTAGTGTTGTGTTGTCTCTCTTTATGTAGTGTTGTGTTGTCTCTCTTTATGTAGTGTTGTGTTGTCTCTCTTTATGTAGTGTTGTGTTGTCTCTCTTTATGTGGTGTTGTCTCTCTTTATGTAGTGTTGTGTTGTCTCTCTTTATGTAGTGTTGTTTGTCTCTCTTTATGTAGTGTGTTGTCTCTCTTTATGTAGTGTGTGTTGTCTCTCTTTATGTAGTGTTGTGTTGTCTCTCTTTATGTAGTGTTGTTGTCTCTCTTTATGTAGTGTTGTGTTGTCTCTCTTTATGTAGTGTTGTGTTGTCTCTCTTTATGTAGTGTTGTGTTGTCTCTCTTTATGTAGTGTTGTGTTGTCTCTCTTTATGTAGTGTTGTGTGTCTCTCTTTATGTAGTGTTGTTGTCTCTCTTTATGTAGTGTTGTGTTGTCTCTCTTTATGTAGTGTTGTGTTGTCTCTCTTTATGTAGTGTTGTGTTGTCTCTCTTTATGTAGTGTGTTGTCTCTCTTTATGTAGTGTTGTGTTGTCTCTTTATGTAGTGTTGTGTTGTCTCTCTTTATGTAGTGTTGTGTTGTCTCTCTTTATGTAGTGTAGTGTTGTCTCTCTTTATGTAGTGTTGTTGTCTCTCTTTATGTAGTGTTGTGTTGTCTCTCTTTATGTAGTGTTGTGTTGTCTCTCTTTATGTAGTGTTGTGTTGTCTCTCTTTATGTAGTGTTGTGTTGTCTCTCTTTATGTAGTGTTGTGTTGTCTCTCTTTATGTAGTGTTGTCTCTCTTTATGTTGTGTTGTGTTGTCTCTCTTTATGTAGTGTTGTGTTGTCTCTCTTTATGTAGTGTTGTCTCTCTTTATGTTGTCTCTTTTATGTGTGTTGTGTTGTCTCTCTTTTATGTAGTGTTGTGTTGTCTCTCTTTATGTAGTGTTGTGTTGTCTCTCTTTATGTAGTGTTGTGTTGTCTCTCTTTATGTAGTGTTGTCTCTGTTCTATGTAGTGTTGTGTTGTCTCTTTTATGTAGTGTTGTGTTGTCTCTCTTTATGTAGTGTTGTGTTGTCTCTCTTTATGTAGTGTTGTCTTAGGTCTCTTTTATGTAGTGTTGTGTTGTCTCTCTTTATGTAGTGTTGTGTTGTCTCTCTTTATGTAGTGTTGTCTCTCTTTATGTAGTGTTGTGTTGTCTCTCTTTATGTAGTGTGTTGTCTCTCTTTATGTAGTGTTGTGTTGTCTCTCTTTATGTGTTGTTGTGTGTTGTCTCTCTTTATGTAGTGTTGTCTCTCTTTATGTAGTGTTGTGTTGTCTCTCTTTATGTAGTGTTGTGTTGTCTCTCTTTATGTAGTGTTGTGTTGTCTCTCTTTATGTAGTGTTGTGTTGTCTCTCTTTAGTGTTGTGTTGTCTCTCTTTATGTAGTGTTGTCTCTCTTTATGTAGTGTTGTGTTGTCTCTCTTTATGTAGTGTT
The DNA here is from genome assembly GCF_034236695.1 of Oncorhynchus nerka. NCBI lineage: Eukaryota > Metazoa > Chordata > Actinopteri > Salmoniformes > Salmonidae > Oncorhynchus > Oncorhynchus nerka. Next base: position 102,456,752 of record NC_088408.1, on the reverse strand, counting down.
GTGTTGTCTCTCTTTATGTAGTGTTGTCTCTCTTTTATGTAGTGTTGTGTTGTCTCTCTTTTATGTAGTGTTGTGTTGTCTCTCTTTATGTAGTGTTGTCTCTCTTTATGTAGTGTTGTGTTGTCTCTCTTTATGTAGTGTTGTGTTGTCTCTCTTTATGTAGTGTTGTGTTGTCTCTCTTTATGTGAGTGTTGTGTTGTCTCTTTTATGTAGTGTTGTGTTGTCTCTCTTTATGTAGTGTTGTCTCTCTTTATGTAGTGTTGTGTTGTCTCTCTTTATGTAGTGTTGTGTTGTCTCTTTTATGTAGTGTTGTGTTGTCTCTCTTTATGTAGTGTTGTGTTGTCTCTCTTTATGTAGTGTTGTGTTGTCTCTTTATGTGTGTTGTGTTGTCTCTCTTTATGTAGTGTTGTGTTGTCTCTCTTTATGTAGTGTTGTGTTGTCTCTCTTTATGTAGTGTTGTCTCTCTTTATGTAGTGTTGTGTTGTCTCTCTTTATGTGTTGTGTTGTCTCTCTTTATGTTGTTGTGTTGTCTCTCTTTATGTAGTGTTGTCTCTCTTTATGTAGTGTTGTTGTCTCTCTTTATGTAGTGTTGTGTTGTCTCTCTTTATGTAGTGTTGTGTTGTCTCTCTTTATGTAGTGTTGTGTTGTCTCTCTTTATGTAGTGTTGTGTTGTCTCTCTTTATGTAGTGTTGTGTTGTCTCTCTTTATGTGTTGTGTTGTCTCTCTTTATGTAGTGTTGTATTGTCTCTCTTTGTGTAGTGTTGTGTTTGTCTCTCTTTATGTAGTGTTGTCTCTCTTTATGTAGTGTTGTGTTGTCTCTCTTTATGTAGTGTTGTGTTGTCTCTCTTTATGTAGTGTTGTCTCTTTATATAGTGTTGTGTTGTCTCTCTTTATGTAGTGTTGTCTCTCTTTATGTAGTGTTGTGTTGTCTCTCTTTATGTAGTGTTGTGTTGTCTCTCTTTATGTAGTGTTGTGTTGTCTCTCTTTATGTAGTGTTGTGTTGTCTCTCTTTATGTAGTGTTGTGTTGTCTCTCTTTATGTAGTGTTGTGTTGTCTCTCTTTATGTAGTGTTGTGTTGTCTCTCTTTATGTAGTGTTGTGTTGTCTCTCTTTAGTGTTGTGTTGTCTCTTTTATGTAGTGTTGTGTTGTCTCTCTTTATGTAGTGTTGTGTTGTCTCTTTTATGTAGTGTTGTGTTGTCTCTCTTTATGTAGTGTTGTGTTGTCTCTCTTTATGTAGTGTTGTCTCTCTTTATGTAGTGTTGTGTTGTCTCTCTTTATGTGGTGTTGTGTTGTCTCTCCTTATGTAGTGTTGTGTTGTCTCTCTTTATGTGGTGTAGTGTTGTCTCTCTTGTTGTAGTGTTGTGTTGTCTCTTTATGTAGTGTTGTGTTGTCTCTCCTTATGTAGTGTTGTGTTGTCTCTCTTTATGTAGTGTTGTGTTGTCTCTCTTTATGTAGTGTTGTGTTGTCTCTCTTTATGTGGTGTTGTGTTGTCTCTCTTTATGTAGTGTTATGTTGTCTCTCTTTATGTAGTGTTGTTTGTCTCTCTTTATGTAGTGTTGTGTTGTCTCTCTTATGTAGTGTTGTGTTGTCTCTCTTTATGTAGTGTTGTGTTGTCTCTCTTTATGTAGTGTTGTCTCTCTTTATGTAGTGTTGTGTTGTCTCTCTTTATGTAGTGTTGTGTTGTCTCTTTATGTAGTGTTGTTTGTCTCTCTTTATGTAGTGTTGTGTTGTCTCTCTTTATGTAGTGTTGTCTCTCTTTATGTAGTGTTGTGTTGTCTCTCTTTATGTAGTGTTGTGTTGTCTCTCTTTATGTAGTGTTGTCTCTCTTTTATGTTGTTGTCTCTCTTTATGTAGTGTTGTCTCTCTTTATGTAGTGTTGTCTCTCTTTATGTAGTGTTGTCTCTCTTTATGTAGTGTTGTGTTGTCTCTCTTTATGTAGTGTTCTCTTTATGTGTTGTCTCTCTTTATGTAGTGTTGTGTTGTCTCTCTTTATGTAGTGTTGTGTTGTCTCTTTATGTAGTGTTGTGTTGTCTCTCTTTATGTAGTGTTGTGTTGTCTCTTTTTATGTAGTGTTGTGTTGTCTCTCTTTATGTAGTGTTGTCTCTCTTTATGTAGTGTTGTGTTGTCTCTCTTTATGTAGTGTTGTGTTGTCTCTCTTTATGTAGTGTTGTGTTGTCTCCTCTTTATGTAGTGTTGTGTTGTCTCTCTTTATGTAGTGTTGTGTTGTCTCTCTTTATGTAGTGTTGTGTTGTCTCTTTTATGTAGTGTTGTGTTGTCTCTCTTTATGTAGTGTTGTGTTGTCTCTCTTTATGTAGTGTTGTGTTTGTCTCTCTTTATGTAGTGTTGTGTTGTCTCTCTTTATGTAGTGTTGTCTTGTCTCTTTATGTAGTGTTGTCTCTCTTTATGTAGTGTTGTGTTGTCTCTCTTTATGTAGTGTTGTGTTGTCTCTCTTTATGTAGTGTTGTGTTGTCTCTCTTTATGTGTTGTTGTGTTGTCTCTCTTTATGTGGTGTTGTGTTGTCTCTCTTTATGTAGTGTTGTGTTGTCTCTCTTTATGTAGTGTGTTTGTCTCTTTTATGTAGTGTTGTGTTGTCTCTCTTTATGTGGTGTTGTGTTGTCTCTCTTTATGTAGTGTTGTGTTGTCTCTCTTTATGTGTTGTTGTCTGTCTTTTGTAGTGTTGTTTGTCTCTCTTATGTAGTGTTGTTGTCCTCTTTATGTAGTGTTGTGTTGTCTCTCTTTATGTAGTGTTGTGTTGTCTCTCTTTATGTAGTGTTGTGTTGTCTCTCTTTTATGTATGTAGTGTTGTCTCTCTTTATGTGTGTTGTGTTGTCTCTCTTTATGTAGTGTTGTGTTGTCTCTCTTTATGTAGTGTTGTGTTGTCTCTCTTTATGTAGTGTTGTCTTGTCTCTTTATGTGGTGTTGTGTTGTCTCTTTTATGTAGTGTTGTCTCTCTCTTTATGTAGTGTTGTGTTGTCTCTCTTTATGTAGTGTTGTGTTGTCTCTCTTTATGTAGTGTTGTCTCTCTTTATGTAGTGTTGTGTTGTCTCTCTTTATGTAGTGTTGTGTTGTCTCTCTTTATGTAGTGTTGTGTTGTCTCTCTTTATGTAGTGTTGTTGTCTCTCTTTATGTAGTGTTGTCTCTCTTTATGTGGTGTTGTGTTGTCTCTCTTTATGTAGTGTTGTGTTGTCTCTCTTTATGTAGTGTTGTCTCTCTTTATGTAGTGTTGTGTTGTCTCTCTTTATGTAGTGTTGTGTTGTCTCTCTTTATGTAGTGTTGTGTTGTCTCTCTTTATGTAGTGTTGTGTTGTCTCTCTTTATGTAGTGTTGTTGTCTCTCTTTATGTGTGTTGTTTGTCTCTCTTTATGTAGTGTTGTGTTGTCTCTCTTTATGTAGTGTTGTGTTGTCTCTCTTTATGTAGTGTTGTGTTGTCTCTCTTATGTAGTGTTGTCTCTCTTTATGTAGTGTTGTCTCTCTTTATGTAGTGTTGTGTTGTCTCTCTTTATGTAGTGTAGTGTTGTCTCTCTTTATGTAGTGTTGTCTCTCTTTATGTAGTGTTGTGTTGTCTCTCTTTATGTAGTGTTGTGTTGTCTCTCTTTATGTAGTGTTGTGTTGTCTCTCTTTATGTGGTGTTGTGTTGTCTCTCTTGTTGTAGTGTTGTGTTGTCTCTTTATGTAGTGTTGTGTTGTCTCTCCTTATGTAGTGTTGTGTTGTCTCTCTTTATGTGGTGTTGTGGTGTCTCTCTTTATGTAGTGTTGTCTCTCTTTATGTAGTGTTGTGTTGTCTCTTTATGTAGTGTTGTGTTGTCTCTCTTTATGTAGTGTTGTGTTGTCTCTCTTTATGTAGTGTAGTGTTGTCTCTCTTTATGTAGTGTAGTGTTGTCTCTCTTTATGTAGTGTTGTGTTGTCTCTCTTTATGTAGTGTTGTCTCTTTATGTAGTGTTGTGTTGTCTCTCTTTATGTAGTGTTGTCTCTCTTTATGTAGTGTAGTGTTGTCTCTCTTTTTGTAGTGTTGTGTTGTCTCTTTATGTAGTGTTGTGTTGTCTCTCTTTATGTAGTGTTGTGTTGTCTCTCTTTATGTGTGTTGTGTTGTCTCTCTTTATGTAGTGTTGTGTTGTCTCTCTTTATGTAGTGTTGTGTTGTCTCTCTTATGTAGTGTTGTGTTGTCTCTCTTTATGTAGTGTTGTCTCTTTATGTAGTGTTGTCTCCTTATGTAGTGTTGTGTTGTCTCTCTTTATGTAGTGTTGTGTTGTCTCTCTTTATGTAGTGTTGTCTCTTTATATGTGGTGTTGTGTTGTCTCTCTTTATGTAGTGTTGTGTTGTCTCTCTTTATGTAGTGTTGTGTTGTCTCTCTTTGTGTAGTGTTGTGTTGTCTCTTTATGTAGTGTTGTGTTGTCTCTTTTATGTAGTGTTGTGTTGTCTCTCTTTATGTAGTGTTTTATGTGTTGTCTCTCTTTATGTAGTGTTGTGTTGTCTCTCTTTATGTAGTGTTGTGTTGTCTCTCTTTATGTAGTGTTGTCTCTCTTTGTGTAGTGTTGTGTTGTCTCTCTTTATGTAGTGTTGTGTTGTCTCTCTTTATGTAGTGTTGTGTTGTCTCTCTTTATGTAGTGTGTTGTCTCTCTTTATGTAGTGTTGTGTTGTCTCTCTTATGTAGTGTTGTCTCTCTTTATGTTGTCTCTCTTTATGTAGTGTGTTGTCTCTCTTTATGTAGTGTTGTCTCTCTTTATGTAGTGTTGTCTCTCTTTATGTAGTGTTGTGTTGTCTCTCTTTATGTAGTGTTGTGTTTGTCTCTCTTTATGTGGTGTTTGTCTCTCTTTATGTAGTGTTGTGTTGTCTCTCTTTATGTAGTGTTGTGTTGTCTCTCTTTATGTAGTGTTGTCAGTTGTCTCTCTTTATGTAGTGTTGTCTCTCTTTATGTAGTGTTGTGTTGTCTCTCTTTTGTAGTGTTGTGTTGTCTCTTTTTATGTAGTGTAGTGTTGTCTCTCTTTATGTAGTGTTGTCTCTCTTTATGTAGTGTTGTGTTGTCTCTCTTTATGTAGTGTTGTCTCTCTTTATGTAGTGTTGTGTTGTCTCTCTTTATGTAGTGTTGTCCTCTTTTATGTAGTGTTGTGTTGTCTCTCTTTATGTAGTGTTGTGTTGTCTCTCTTTATGTAGTGTTGTGTTGTCTCTCTTTATGTAGTGTTGTGTTGTCTCTCTTTATGTAGTGTTGTGTTGTCTCTCTTTATGTAGTGTTGTGTTGTCTCTCTTTATGTAGTGTTGTCTCTCTTTATGTAGTGTTGTGTTGTCTCTCTTTATGTAGTGTTGTCTCTCTTTATGTAGTGTTGTGTTGTCTCTCCTTATGTAGTGTTGTGTTGTCTCTCTTTATGTGGTGTTGTGTTGTCTCTCTTGTTGTAGTGTTGTGTTGTCTCTCTTGTGTAGTGTTGTCTCTCTTTATGTAGTGTTGTGTTGTCTCTCTTTATGTAGTGTTGTCTTGTCTCTTTATGTGGTGTTGTGTTGTCTCTCTTTATGTGTTGTGTTGTCTCTCCTTATGTAGTGTTGTGTTGTCTCTCTTTATGTGGTGTTGTGGTGTCTCTCTTTATGTAGTGTTGTCTCTCTTTATGTAGTGTTGTGTTGTCTCTTTATGTAGTGTTGTGTTGTCTCTTTTTATGTAGTGTAGTGTTGTCTCTCTTTATGTAGTGTTGTCTCTCTTTATGTGGTGTTGTGTTGTCTCTCTTGTTGTAGTGTTGTGTTGTCTCTCTTTATGTAGTGTTGTCTCTCTTTATGTAGTGTTGTGTTGTCTCTCTTTATGTAGTGTTGTGTTGTCTCTCTTTATGTAGTGTTGTGTTGTCTCTCTTTATGTAGTGTTGTGTTGTCTTTATGTAGTGTTGTGTTGTCTCTCTTTATGTAGTGTTGTCTCTCTTTATGTAGTGTTGTCTCTTTTTATGTAGTGTTGTGTTTGTCTCTCTTTATGTAGTGTTGTGTTGTCTCTTTATGTAGTGTTGTGTTGTCTCTCTTTATGTAGTGTTGTGTTGTCTCTCTTTTGTAGTGTTGTGTTGTCTCTCTTTATGTAGTGTTGTCTCTCTTTATGTAGTGTTGTGTTGTCTCTCTTTATGTAGTGTTGTGTTGTCTCTCTTTGTTGTTGTGTTGTCTCTCTTTATGTAGTGTTGTGTTGTCTCTCTTTATGTAGTGTTGTCTCTCTTTATGTAGTGTTGTGTTGTCTCTCTTTATGTAGTGTTGTGTTGTCTCTCTTTATGTAGTGTTGTGTTGTCTCTCTTTATGTAGTGTTGTGTTGTCTCTTTATGTAGTGTTGTCTCTCCTTATGTAGTGTTGTGTTGTCTCTCTTATGTAGTGTTGTGTTGTCTCTCTTTATGTAGTGTTGTGTCTCTCTTTATGTAGTGTTGTTGTCTCTCTTTGTAGTGTTGTGTGTTGTAGTGTTGTCTCTCTTTATGTAGTGTTGTGTTGTCTCTCTTTATGTAGTGTTGTCTCTCTTTATGTAGTGTTGTCTCTCTTTATGTAGTGTTGTGTTGTCTCTCTTTATGTAGTGTTGTGTTGTCTCTCTTTATGTAGTGTTGTCTCTCTTTATGTAGTGTTGTCTCTCTTTATGTAGTGTTGTCTCTCTTTATGTAGTGTTGTGTTGTCTCTCTTTATGTAGTGTTGTGTTGTCTCTCTTTTGTAGTGTTGTCTCTCTCTTTATGTAGTGTTGTGTTGTCTCTCTTTGTAGTGTTGTCTCTCTTTATGTAGTGTTGTGTTGTCTCTCTTTATGTAGTGTTGTCTCTCTTTATGTAGTGTTGTGTTGTCTCTTTATGTAGTGTTGTGTTGTCTCTCTTTATGTAGTGTAGTGTTGTCTCTCTTTATGTAGTGTTGTCTCTCTTTATGTGGTGTTGTGTTGTCTCTCTTGTTGTAGTGTTGTGTTGTCTCTCTTTATGTAGTGTTGTCTATCTTTATGTAGTGTTGTCTCTCTTTATGTAGTGTTGTCTCTCTTTATGTAGTGTTGTGTTGTCTCTTTTGTTGTAGTGTTGTCTCTCTTTATGTAGTGTTGTGTTGTCTCTCTTTATGTAGTGTTGTCTCTCTTTATGTAGTGTTGTGTTGTCTCTCTTTATGTAGTGTTGTCTCTCTTTATGTAGTGTTGTGTTGTCTCTCTTTATGTAGTGTTGTGTTGTCTCTCTTTATGTAGTGTTGTCTCTCTTTATGTAGTGTTGTCTCTCTTTATGTAGTGTTGTGTTGTCTCTCTTTATGTAGTGTTGTGTTGTCTCTCTTTATGTAGTGTTGTGTTGTCTCTCTTTATGTAGTGTTGTGTTGTCTCTCTTTATGTAGTGTTGTGTTGTCTCTTTATGTAGTGTTGTGTTGTCTCTCTTTATGTAGTGTTGTGTTGTCTCTCTTTATGTAGTGTTGTGTTGTCTCTCTTTATGTAGTGTTGTCTTGTCTTCTTTATGTAGTGTTGTTGTCTCTTTTATGTAGTGTTGTGTTGTCTCTCTTTATGTAGTGTTGTGTTGTCTCTCTTTATGTAGTGTTGTGTTGTCTCTTTTATGTAGTGTTGTGTTGTCTCTCTTTATGTAGTGTTGTGTTGTCTCTCTTTATGTAGTGTTGTGTTGTCTCTCTTTATGTAGTGTTGTTTGTCTCTCTTTATGTAGTGTTGTGTTGTCTCTTTTATGTAGTGTTGTGTTGTCTCTCTTTATGTAGTGTTGTGTTGTCTCTCTTTATGTAGTGTTGTCTCTCTTTATGTAGTGTTGTGTTGTCTCTCTTTTGTAGTGTTGTCTTGTCTCTTTTATGTAGTGTTGTGTTGTCTCTCTTTATGTAGTGTTGTGTTGTCTCTCTTTATGTAGTGTAGTGTTGTCTCTCTTTATGTAGTGTTGTCTCTCTTTATGTAGTGTTGTGTTGTCTCTCTTTATGTAGTGTTGTGTTGTCTCTCTTTATGTAGTGTTGTGTTGTCTCTCTTTATGTAGTGTTGTGTTGTCTCTCTTTATGTAGTGTTGTGTTGTCTCTCTTTATGTAGTGTTGTGTTGTCTCTCTTTATGTAGTGTTGTTGTCTCTCTTTATGTAGTGTTGTCTCTCTTTATGTAGTGTTGTGTTGTCTCTCTTTATGTGGTGTTGTGTTGTCTCTTTATGTAGTGTTGTGTTGTCTCTCTTTATGTAGTGTTGTGTTTGTCTCTTTTATGTAGTGTCTCTCTTTAGTGTTGTCTCTCTTTATGTAGTGTTGTGTTGTCTCTCTTTATGTAGTGTTGTGTTGTCTCTCTTTATGTAGTGTTGTGTTGTCTCTCTTTATGTAGTGTTGTGTTGTCTCTCTTTATGTAGTGTTGTGTTGTCTCTCTTTTATGTAGTGTTGTTGTCTCTCTTATGTATGTAGTGTTGTCTCTCTTTATGTAGTGTTGTGTTGTCTCTCTTGTTGTAGTGTTGTGTTGTCTCTCTTTATGTAGTGTTGTCTCTCTTTATGTAGTGTTGTCTCTCTTTATGTAGTGTAGTGTTGTCTCTCTTTATGTAGTGTTGTCTCTCTTTATGTAGTGTAGTGTTGTCTCTCTTTATGTAGTGTTGTGTTGTCTCTCTTTATGTAGTGTTGTAGTGTTGTCTCTCTTTATGTAGTGTTGTGTTGTCTCTCTTTATGTAGTGTTGTGTTGTCTCTCTTATGTAGTGTTGTGTTGTCTCTCTTTATGTGGTGTTGTGTTGTCTCTCTTTATGTGGTGTTGTGTTGTCTCTCTTTATGTAGTGTTGTGTTGTCTCTCTTTATGTAGTGTTGTGTTGTCTCTCTTTATGTAGTGTTGTGTTGTCTCTCTTTATGTAGTGTTGTGTTGTCTCTCTTTATGTAGTGTTGTGTTGTCTCTCTTTATGTAGTGTTGTGTTGTCTCTCTTTATGTAGTGTTGTCTCTCTTTATGTAGTGTTGTCTCTCTTTATGTAGTGTTGTCTCTCTTTATGTAGTGTTGTGTTGTCTCTCTTTATGTAGTGTTGTGTTGTCTCTCTTATGTAGTGTAGTGTTGTCTCTCTTTATGTAGTAGTGTTGTCTCTCTTTATGTGTGTTGTGTTGTCTCTTTTATGTAGTGTTGTGTTGTCTCTCTTTATGTAGTGTTGTGTTGTCTCTCTTTATGTAGTGTTGTGTTGTCTCTCTTTATGTAGTGTTGTGTTGTCTCTCTTTTATGTAGTGTTGTGTTGTCTCTTTTATGTAGTGTTGTGTTGTCTCTCTTTATGTATGTTGTGTTGTCTCTCTTTATGTAGTGTTGTGTTGTCTCTCTCTTTATGTAGTGTTGTGTTGTCTCTTTATGTAGTGTTGTGTTGTCTCTCTTTATGTAGTGTTGTTGTCTCTCTTATGTAGTGTTGTGTTGTCTCTCTTTATGTAGTGTTGTGTTGTCTCTCTCTTTAGTGTTGTGTTGTCTCTCTTTATGTAGTGTTGTGTTGTCTCTCTTTATGTGGTGTTGTGTTGTCTCTCTTTATGTAGTGTTGTGTTGTCTCTCTTTATGTAGTGTTGTGTTGTCTCTCTTTATGTAGTGTTGTGTTGTCTCTCTTTATGTAGTGTTGTGTTGTCTCTCTTTATGTAGTGTTGTGTTGTCTCTCTTTATGTAGTGTTGTGTTGTCTCTTTTATGTAGTGTTGTGTTGTCTCTCTTTATGTAGTGTTGTGTTGTCTCTCTATGTAGTGTTGTCTCTCTTTATGTAGTGTTGTGTTGTCTCTCTTTATGTAGTGTTGTCTTGTCTCTCTTTATGTAGTGTTGTCTCTCTTTATGTAGTGTTGTGTTGTCTCTTTATGTAGTGTTGTGTTGTCTCTCTTTTATGTAGTGTTGTGTTGTCTCTCTTTTATGTAGTGTTGTCTCTCTTTATGTAGTGTGTGTTGTCTCTCTTTATGTAGTGTTGTGTTGTCTCTCTTTATGTAGTGTTTGTTGTCTCTCTTTATGTAGTGTTGTGTTGTCTCTCTTTATGTATGTAGTGTTGTCTCTCTTTATGTAGTGTTGTGTTGTCTCTCTTTATGTAGTGTTGTGTTGTCTCTCTTTATGTAGTGTTGTCTCTCTTTATGTAGTGTTGTGTTGTCTCTTTTTATGTAGTGTTGTGTTGTCTCTCTTTATGTAGTGTTGTCTCTCTTTATGTAGTGTTGTGTTGTCTCTCTTTATGTAGTGTTGTGTTGTCTCTTTATGTAGTGTTGTGTTGTCTCTCTTTATGTAGTGTAGTGTTGTCTCTCTTTATGTAGTGTAGTGTTGTCTCTCTTTATGTAGTGTTGTGTTGTCTCTCTTTATGTAGTGTTGTGTTTGTCTCTCTTTATGTAGTGTGTTGTGTTGTCTCTCTTTATGTAGTGTTGTGTTGTCTCTCTTTATGTAGTGTTGTGTTGTCTCTCTTTATGTAGTGTTGTGTTGTCTCTCTTTATGTAGTGTTGTGTTGTCTCTCTTTATGTAGTGTTGTCTCTCTTTATGTAGTGTTGTGTTGTCTCTCTTTATGTAGTGTTGTGTTGTCTCTCTTTATGTAGTGTTGTGTTGTCTCTCTTTATGTAGTGTTGTGTTGTCTCTCTTTATGTAGTGTTGTGTTGTCTCTCTTTATGTAGTGTTGTGTTGTCTCTCTTTATGTAGTGTTGTGTTGGTCTCTCTTTATGTAGTGTTGTGTTGTCTCTCCTTATGTAGTGTTGTGTTGTCTCTCTTTATGTGGTGTTGTGGTGTCTCTCTTTATGTAGTGTTGTCTCTCTTTATGTAGTGTTGTGTTGTCTCTTTATGTAGTGTTGTGTTGTCTCTCTTTATGTAGTGTAGTGTTGTCTCTCTTTATGTAGTGTTGTCTCTCTTTATGTGGTGTTGTGTTGTCTCTCTTGTTGTAGTGTTGTGTTGTCTCTCTTTATGTAGTGTTGTCTCTCTTTATGTAGTGTTGTGTCTCTCTTTATGTAGTGTTGTCTCTCTTTATGTAGTGTTGTGTTGTCTCTCTTTATGTAGTGTTGTCTCTCTTTATGTAGTGTTGTCTCTCTTTATGTAGTGTTGTGTTGTCTCTCTTTATGTAGTGTTGTGTTGTCTCTCTTTATGTAGTGTTGTGTTGTCTCTCTTTATGTAGTGTTGTGTTGTCTCTCTTTATGTAGTGGTGTTGTCTCTCTTTATGTAGTGTTGTGTTGTCTCTCTTTATGTAGTGTTGTGTTGTCTCTCTTTATGTAGTGTTGTTGTCTCTCTTTATGTAGTGTTGTGCTGTCTCTCTTTATGTGGTGTTGTGTTGTCTCTCTTGTTGTAGTGTTGTGTTGTCTCTTTATGTAGTGTTGTGTTGTCTCTCTTTATGTAGTGTTGTGTTGTCTCTCTTTATGTAGTGTTGTGTTGTCTCTCTTTATGTAGTGTTGTCTCTCTTTATGTAGTGTTGTGTTGTCTCTCTTTATGTAGTGTTGTGTTGTCTCTTTATGTAGTGTTGTGTTGTCTCTCTTTATGTAGTGTTGTCTCTCTTTATGTAGTGTTGTGTTGTCTCTCTTTATGTAGTGTTGTGTTGTCTCTCTTTATGTAGTGTTGTGTTGTCTCTCTTTATGTAGTGTTGTGTTGTCTCTCTTTATGTAGTGTTGTCTCTCTTTATGTAGTGTTGTGTTGTCTCTCTTTGTGTAGTGTTGTGTTGTCTCTTTATGTAGTGTTGTCTCTCTTTATGTGGTGTTGTGCTGTCTCTCTTTATGTAGTGTTGTTGTCTCTCTTTATGTAGTGATGTGTTGTCTCTCTTTATGTAGTGTTGTGTTGTCTCTCTTTATGTAGTGTTGTGTTGTCTCTCTTTATGTAGTGTTGTGTTGTCTCTCTTTATGTAGTGTTGTGTTGTCTCTCTTTATGTAGTGTTGTCTCTCTTTATGTAGTGTTGTCTCTCTTTATGTAGTGTTGTGTTGTCTCTCTTTATGTAGTGTTGTCTCTCTTTATGTAGTGTTGTCTCTCTTTATGTAGTGTTGTGTTGTCTCTCTTTATGTAGTGTTGTCTCTCTTTATGTAGTGTTGTGTTGTCTCTCTTTATGTAGTGTTGTGTTGTCTCTCTTTATGTAGTGTTGTGTTGTCTCTCTTTATGTAGTGTTGTCTCTCTTTATGTAGTGATGTGTTGTCTCTCTTTTATGTAGTGTTGTGTTGTCTCTCTTTATGTAGTGTGTTGTCTCTCTTTATGTGGTGTTGTTGTCTCTCTTTATGTAGTGTTGTGTTGTCTCTCTTTTATGTAGTGTTGTGTTGTTGTCTCTCTTTATGTAGTGTTGTGTTGTCTCTCTTTATGTAGTGTTGTGTTGTCTCTCTTGTATTTGTAGTGTTGTGTTGTCTCTCTTTATGTAGTGTTGTGTTGTCTCTCTTTATGTAGTGTTGTGTTGTCTCTCTTTATGTAGTGTTGTGTTGTCTCTCTTATGTAGTGTTGTGTTGTCTCTCTTTATGTAGTGTTGTGTTGTCTCTCTTTATGTAGTGTTGTGTTGTCTCTCTATTGGTGTAGTGTTGTCTCTCTTTATGTGTGTGTGTTGTCTCTCTTTATGTAGTGTTGTGTTGTCTCTCTTTATGTGTTGTGTTGTCTCTCTTTATGTAGTGTTGTGTTGTCTCTTTATGTAGTGTTGTGTTGTCTCTCTTTATGTAGTGTTGTGTTGTCTCTCTTTATGTAGTGATTCTTATGTTGTCTCTCTTTATGTAGTGTTGTGTTGTCTCTCTTTATGTAGTGTTGTCTTGGTCTCTTTATGTAGTGTTGTCTTGTCTCTTTATGTAGTGTTGTGTTGTCTCTCTTTATGTAGTGTTGTGTTGTTGTCTCTCTTTATGTAGTGTTGTGTTGTCTCTCTTATGTAGTGTTGTGTTGTCTCTCTTTATGTAGTGTTGTGTTGTCTCTCTTGTATGTAGTGTTGTCTCTCTTTATGTAGTGTTGTGTTGTCTCTCTTTATGTAGTGTTGTGTTGTCTCTCTTTATGTAGTGTTGTCTCTCTTTATGTATGTAGTGTTGTCTCTCTTTTGTAGTGTTGTGTTGTCTCTCTTTTGTAGTGTTGTTTGTCTCTCTTTATGTAGTGTTGTGTTGTCTCTCTTTTATGTAGTGTTGTGTTGTCTCTCTTTATGTAGTGTTGTGTTGTCTCTCTTTATGTTGTGTTGTCTCTCTTTATGTAGTGTTGTGTTGTCTCTCTTTATGTAGTGTTGTGTTGTCTCTCTTTATGTAGTGTTGTGTTGTCTCTCTTTATGTAGTGTTGTCTCTTATGTTGTGTTGTCTCTCTTTATGTAGTGTTGTGTTGTCTCTCTTTATGTAGTGTTGTGTTGTCTCTCTTTATGTAGTGTTGTCTGTAGTTTGTCTCTCTTTATGTAGTGTTGTGTTGTCTCTCTTTATGTAGTGTTGTGTTGTCTCTCTTTATGTAGTGTTGTGTTGTCTCTCTTTATGTAGTGTTGTGTTGTCTCTCTTTATGTAGTGTTGTCTTCTTATGTCTCTCTTTATGTAGTGTTGTGTTGTCTCTTTTATGTAGTGTTGTGTTGTCTCTCTTTATGTAGTGTTGTGTTGTCTCTCTTATGTAGTGTTGTGTCTCTTTTATGTAGTGTTGTGTTGTCTCTCTTATGTAGTGTTGTGTTGTCTCTCTTTATGTAGTGTTGTGTTGTCTCTCTTTATGTAGTGTTGTGTTGTCTCTCTTTATGTAGTGTTGTGTTGTCTCTCTTTATGTAGTGTTGTTTGTCTCTCTTTATGTAGTGTTGTGTTGTCTCTCTTTATGTAGTGTTGTTGTCTCTCTTTATGTAGTGTTGTCTCTCTTTATGTAGTGTTGTGTTGTCTCTCTTTATGTAGTGTTGTGTTGTCTCTCTTTAGTGTAGTGTTGTCTCTTTATGTAGTGTTTGTCTCTTTATGTAGTGTTGTGTTGTCTCTCTTTATGTAGTGTTGTCTCTCTTTATGTAGTGTTGTGTTGTCTCTCTTTTGTAGTGTAGTGTTGTCTCTCTTTATGTAGTGTTGTGTTGTCTCTCTTTATGTAGTGTTGTGTTGTCTCTCTTTATGTAGTGTTGTGTTGTCTCTCTTTATGTAGTGTTGTGTTGTCTCTTTTATGTAGTGTTGTGTTGTCTCTCTTTATGTAGTGTTGTGTTGTCTCTCTTTATGTAGTGTTGTGTTGTCTCTCTTTATGTAGTGTTGTGTTGTCTCTCTTTATGTAGTGTTGTGTTGTCTCTCTTTATGTAGTGTTGTGTTGTCTCTCTTTATGTAGTGTTGTGTTTGTCTCTCTTTATGTGGTGTTGTGTTGTCTCTTTATGTAGTGTTGTGTTGTCTCTCTTTGTGTAGTGTTGTCTTTTCTCTTTTTTATGTAGTGTTGTGTTGTCTCTTTATGTAGTGTTGTGTTGTCTCTCTTTGTTGTAGTGTTGTGTTGTCTCTTTTATGTAGTGTTGTGTTGTCTCTTTTATGTAGTGTTGTGTTGTCTCTCTTTATGTAGTGTTGTGTTGTCTCTCTTTATGTAGTGTTGTGTTGTCTCTCTTTATGTAGTGTTGTGTTGTCTCTTTTATGTAGTGTTGTCTTGTCTTTATGTAGTGTTGTGTTGTCTCTCTTTATGTAGTGTTGTGTTGTCTCTCTTTATGTAGTGTTGTGTTGTCTCTCTTTAGTGTTGTGTTGTCTCTCTTTATGTAGTGTTGTGTTGTCTCTCTTTATGTAGTGTTGTGTTGTCTCTCTTATGTAGTGTTGTGTTGTCTCTCTTTATGTAGTGTTGTGTAGTGTTGTCTCTTTGTAGTGTAGTGTTGTCTCTCTTTATGTAGTGTTGTGTTGTCTCTCTTTATGTAGTGTTGTCTCTTTATGTAGTGTTGTGTTGTCTCTCTTTATGTAGTGTTGTGTTGTCTCTCTTTATGTAGTGTTGTGTTGTCTCTCTTTATGTAGTGTTGTGTTGTCTCTCTTGTTGTAGTGTTGTGTTGTCTCTTTATGTAGTGTTGTGTTGTCTCTCTTTATGTAGTGTTGTGTTGTCTCTCTTTATGTAGTGTTGTGGTGTCTCTCTTTATGTAGTGTTGTGTTGTCTCTCTTTATGTAGTGTTGTCTCTCTTTATGTAGTGTTGTGTTGTCTCTCTTTATGTAGTGTTGTGTTGTCTCTCTTTATGTAGTGTTGTGTTGTCTCTCTTAGTGTTGTGTTGTCTCTCTTTATGTATGTAGTGTTGTCTCTCTTTATGTAGTGTAGTGTTGTCTCTCTTTATGTAGTGTTGTGTTGTCTCTCTTATGTAGTGTTGTGTTGTCTCTCTTTATGTAGTGTTGTGTTGTCTCTCTTTATGTAGTGTTGTGTTGTCTCTCTTTATGTTGTGTTGTCTCTCTTTATGTAGTGTTGTGTTGTCTCTCTTTATGTAGTGTTGTGTTGTCTCTCTTTATGTAGTGTTGTGTTGTCTCTCTTTGTAGTGTAGTGTTGTCTCTCTTTATGTAGTGTTGTCTCTCTTTATGTAGTGTTGTTTGTCTCTCTTTATGTAGTGTTGTCTCTCTTTATGTAGTGTTGTCTCTCTTTATGTAGTGTTGTGTTGTCTCTCTTTGTAGTGTTGTGTTGTCTCTCTTTATGTAGTGTTGTGTTGTCTCTCTTTATGTAGTGTTGTGTTGTCTCTCTTTATGTAGTGTTGTGTTGTCTCTCTTTATGTAGTGTTGTGTTGTCTCTCTTATGTAGTGTTGTGTTGTCTCTTTATGTAGTGTTGTGTTGTCTCTCTTTATGTAGTGTTGTGTTGTCTCTCTTTGTTGTAGTGTTGTCTTGTCTCTCTTTATGTAGTGTTGTGTTGTCTCTCTTTATGTAGTGTTGTGTTGTCTCTCTTTATGTAGTGTTGTGTTGTCTCTCTTTATGTAGTGTTGTGTTGTCTCTCTTTATGTGGTGTTGTGTTGTCTCTCTTTATGTAGTGTTGTCTCTCTTTTATGTAGTGTTGTCTCTCTTTGTAGTGTTGTGTTGTCTCTCTTTATGTAGTGTTGGTTGTCTCTCTTTATGTAGTGTTGTGTTGTCTCTCTTTATGTAGTGTTGTGTTGTCTCTTTTATGTAGTGTGTGTTGTCTCTCTTTATGTAGTGTGTGTTGTCTCTCTTTATGTAGTGTTGTGTTGTCTCTCTTTATGTAGTGTAGTGTTGTCTCTCTTTATGTAGTGTTGTCTCTCTTTATGTAGTGTAGTGTTGTCTCTCTTTATGTAGTGTTGTCTCTCTTTATGTAGTGTTGTGTTGTCTCTCTTTATGTAGTGTTGTCTCTCTTTATGTAGTGTTGTGTTGTCTCTCTTTTATGTAGTGTTGTGTTGTCTCTCTTTATGTAGTGTTGTGTTGTCTCTCTTTATGTAGTGTTGTGTTGTCTCTCTTTATGTAGTGTTGTGTTGTCTCTCTTTATGTAGTGTTGTCTCTCTTTATGTAGTGTTGTCTCTCTTTATGTAGTGTTGTGTTGTCTCTCTTTGTAGTGTCTCTCTTTATGTGTTGTCTCTCTTTATGTAGTGTTGTGTTGTCTCTCTTTATGTAGTGTTGTGTTGTCTCTCTTTATGTAGTGTTGTGTTGTCTCTCTTTATGTAGTGTTGTGTTGTCTCTCTTTATGTAGTGTTGTGTTGTCTCTCTTTATGTAGTGTTGTGTTGTCTCTCTTTATGTAGTGTTGTTGTCTCTTTATGTAGTGTTGTCTCTCTTTTATGTAGTGTTGTGTTGTCTCTCTTTATGTAGTGTTGTGTTGTCTCTTTTGTAGTGTTGTGTTGTCTCTCTTTATGTAGTGTTGTCTCTCTTTATGTAGTGTTGTGTTGTCTCTCTTTATGTAGTGTTGTGTTGTCTCTCTTTATGTAGTGTTGTGTTGTCTCTCTTTATGTAGTGTTGTCTCTCTTTTATGTAGTGTTGTCTCTCTTTATGTAGTGTTGTCTCTCTTTATGTAGTGTTGTCTCTCTTTATGTAGTGTTGTGTTGTCTCTCTTTATGTAGTGTTGTGTTGTCTCTCTTTATGTAGTGTTGTGTTGTCTCTCTTATGTGTTGTGTTGTCTCTCTTTATGTAGTGTTGTGTTGTCTCTCTTTATGTAGTGTTGTGTTGTCTCTCTTTATGTAGTGTTGTGTCTCTCTTTATGTAGTGTTGTGTTGTCTCTTTTGTAGTGTTGTGTTGTCTCTCTTTATGTAGTGTTGTGTTGTCTCTCTTTATGTAGTGTTGTGTTGTCTCTCTTTATGTAGTGTTGTGTTGTCTCTCTTTATGTAGTGTTGTCTCTCTTATGTAGTGTTGTGTTGTCTCTCTTTATGTAGTGTTGTGTTGTCTCTCTTTATGTAGTGTGTTGTCTCTCTTTATGTAGTGTTGTGTTGTCTCTCTTATGTAGTGTTGTGTTGTCTCTTTTATGTAGTGTTGTGTTGTCTCTCTTTATGTAGTGTTGTGTTGTCTCTCTTTTATGTAGTGTTGTCTCTCTTATGTAGTGTTGTGTTGTCTCTCTTTATGTAGTGTTGTGTTGTCTCTCTTTATGTAGTGTTGTGTTGTCTCTCTTTATGTAGTGTTGTCTTGTCTCTTTATGTAGTGTTGTGTTGTCTCTCTTTATGTAGTGTTGTGTTGTCTCTCTTTATGTAGTGTTGTCTCTCTTTTGTAGTGTTGTCTCTCTTTATGTAGTGTTGTGTTGTCTCTTTTATGTAGTGTTGTGTTGTCTCTCTTTATGTAGTGTTGTGTTGTCTCTCTTTATGTAGTGTTGTGTTGTCTCTCTTTATGTAGTGTTGTGTTGTCTCTCTTTATGTAGTGTTGTGTTGTCTCTCTTGTAGTGTAGTGTTGTCTCTCTTTATGTAGTGTGTGTTGTCTCTCTTTATGTAGTGTTGTGTTGTCTCTCTTTATGTAGTGTTGTCTCTCTTTATGTAGTGTTGTGTTGTCTCTCTTTATGTAGTGTTGTGTTGTCTCTCTTTATGTAGTGTTGTGTTGTCTCTCTTTATGTAGTGTTGTGTTGTCTCTCTTTATGTAGTGTTGTGTTGTCTCTCTTTATGTAGTGTTGTGTTGTCTCTCTTTATGTAGTGTTGTGTTGTCTCTCTTTATGTAGTGTTGTGTAGTTTGTCTCTCTTTATGTAGTGTTGTGTTGTCTCTCTTTATGTAGTGTTGTGTTGTCTCTCTTTGTGTAGTGTTGTGTTGTCTCTCTTTATGTAGTGTTGTCTCTCTTTATGTAGTGTTGTGTTGTCTCTCTTTATGTAGTGTTGTGTCTCTCTTTATGTAGTGTTGTCTCTCTTTATGTAGTGTTGTGTTGTCTCTCTTTATGTAGTGTTGTCTCTCTTTTATGTTGTGTTGTCTCTCTTTATGTAGTGTTGTGTTGTCTCTCTTTATGTAGTGTTGTGTTGTCTCTCTTTATGTAGTGTTGTGTTGTCTCTCTTTATGTAGTGTTGTGTTTGTCTCTCTTTATGTAGTGTTGTGTTGTCTCTCTTTATGTAGTGTTGTGTTGTCTCTCTTTATGTAGTGTTGTGTTGTCTTTTTATGTAGTGTTGTCTCTCTTTGTAGTGTTGTGTTGTCTCTCTTTATGTAGTGTTGTGTTGTCTCTTTATGTAGTGTTGTGTTGTCTCTCTTTATGTAGTGTTGTGTTGTCTCTCTTTATGTAGTGTCTCTCTTATGTAGTGTTGTGTTGTCTCTCTTTATGTAGTGTTGTGTTGTCTCTCTTATGTAGTGTTGTGTTGTCTCTCTTTATGTAGTGTTGTGTTGTCTCTCTTTATGTAGTGTTGTGTTGTCTCTCTTTATGTAGTGTTGTTGTCTCTCTTTATGTAGTGTTGTGTTGTCTCTCTTTATGTAGTGTTGTGTTGTCTCTCTTTATGTAGTGTTGTCTTTTATGTAGTGTCTCTCTTTATGTAGTGTTGTGTTGTCTCTCTTTATGTAGTGTTGTTGTCTCTCTTATGTAGTGTAGTGTTGTCTCTCTTTATGTAGTGTTGTGTTGTCTCTCTTTGTATGTAGTGTTGTCTCTCTTATGTAGTGTTGTCTCTCTTTATGTAGTGTTGTGTTGTCTCTCTTTATGTAGTGTTGTGTTGTCTCTCTTTATGTAGTGTTGTGTTGTCTCTCTTTGTAGTGTTGTGTTGTCTCTCTTTATGTAGTGTTGTGTTGTCTCTCTTTATGTAGTGTTGTGTTGTCTCTCTTTATGTAGTGTTGTGTTGTCTCTCTTTATGTAGTGTTGTCTCTCTTTATGTAGTGTTGTGTTGTCTCTCTTATGTAGTGTTGTGTTGTCTCTCTTTATGTAGTGTTGTGTTGTCTCTCTTTATGTAGTGTTGTGTTGTCTCTCTTTTGTAGTGTTGTGTTGTCTCTCTTTATGTAGTGTTGTGTTGTCTCTCTTTATGTAGTGTTGTGTTGTCTCTCTTTATGTAGTGTTGTGTTGTCTCTCTTTATGTAGTGTTGTCTCTCTTTATGTAGTGTTGTGTTGTCTCTCTTTATGTAGTGTTGTGTTGTCTCTCTTTATGTAGTGTTGTTCTCTCTTTATGTGTGTTGTGTTGTCTCTCTTTATGTAGTGTTGTGTTGTCTCTCTTTATGTAGTGTTGTGTTGTCTCTCTTTATGTAGTGTTGTGTTGTCTCTCTTTATGTAGTGTTGTGTTGTCTCTCTTTATGTAGTGTTGTGTTGTCTCTCTTTATGTGTGTAGTGTTGTCTCTCTTTATGTAGTGTTGTGTTGTCTCTTATTTATGTAGTGTTGTCTTCTCTTTATGTAGTGTTGTGTTGTCTCTCTTTTATGTAGTGTTGTGTTGTCTCTCTTTATGTAGTGTTGTCTCTCTTTATGTAGTGTTGTGTTGTCTCTCTTTTGTAGTGTTGTGTTGTCTCTCTTTGTAGTGTGTTGTCTTGTCTCTCTTTATGTGTTGTGTTGTCTCTCTTTATGTAGTGTTGTGTTGTCTCTCTTTATGTAGTGTTGTCTCTCTTTATGTAGTGTTGTGTTGTCTCTTTGTAGTGTTGTGTTGTCTCTCTTTATGTAGTGTTGTGTTGTCTCTCTTTATGTAGTGTTGTGTTGTCTCTTTATGTAGTGTTGTCTCTCTTTATGTAGTGTTGTGTTGTCTCTTTATGTAGTGTTGTGTTGTGTTGTCTCTCTTTATGTAGTGTTGTGTTGTCTCTCTTTATGTAGTGTTGTGTTGTCTCTCTTTATGTAGTGTTGTTGTCTCTTTATGTAGTGTTGTGTTGTCTCTCTTTATGTAGTGTTGTGTTGTCTCTCTTATGTAGTGTTGTGTTGTCTCTCTTTATGTAGTGTTGTTGTCTCTCTTTATGTAGTGTTGTGTTGTCTCTCTTTATGTAGTGTTGTCTCTCTTTTGTAGTGTTGTGTTGTCTCTCTTTATGTAGTGTTGTCTCTCTTTATGTAGTGTTGTGTTGTCTCTCTTTATGTAGTGTTGTCTCTCTTATGTAGTGTTGTTGTCTCTCTTTATGTAGTGTTGTGTTGTCTCTCTTTATGTAGTGTTGTTGTCTCTCTTTATGTGGTGTTGTGTTGTCTCTCTTTATGTAGTGTTGTGTTGTCTCTCTTTATGTAGTGTTGTGTTGTCTCTCTTTATAGTGTTGTGTTGTCTCTCTTTATGTAGTGTTGTGTTGTCTCTCTTTTATGTAGTGTTGTGTTGTCTCTCTTATGTAGTGTTGTTGTCTCTCTTTATGTAGTGTTGTGTTGTCTCTCTTTATGTAGTGTTGTGTTGTCTCTCTTTATGTAGTGTTGTCTCTCTTTATGTAGTGTTGTCTCTCTTTATGTAGTGTTGTGTTGTCTCTCTTTATGTAGTGTTGTCTCTCTTTATGTAGTGTTGTGTTGTCTCTTTATGTAGTGTTGTGTTGTCTCTCTTTATGTAGTGTTGTGTTGTCTCTCTTTATGTAGTGTTGTCTCTCTTTATGTAGTGTAGTGTTGTCTCTCTTTATGTAGTGTTGTCTCTCTTTATGTAGTGTTGTGTTGTCTCTCTTTATGTAGTGTTGTCTCTCTTTTATGTAGTGTTGTGTTGTCTCTCTTTATGTAGTGTTGTCTCTCTCTTGTAGTGTTGTGTTGTCTCTCTTTTAGTGTAGTGTTGTGTTGTCTCTCTTTATGTAGTGTTGTGTTGTCTCTCTTTATGTAGTGTTGTGTTGTCTCTCTTTATGTAGTGTTGTCTCTCTTTATGTAGTGTTGTTGTCTCTTTATGTAGTGTTGTCTCTCTTTATGTAGTGTCTCTCTTTATGTAGTGTTGTGTTGTCTCTCTTTATGTAGTGTTGTGTTGTCTCTCTTTTGTAGTGTTGTGTTGTCTCTCTTTATGTAGTGTTGTGTTGTCTCTCTTTATGTAGTGTTGTGTTGTCTCTCTTTTGTAGTGTAGTGTTGTCTCTCTTTATGTAGTGTTGTGTTGTCTCTCTTTATGTAGTGTTGTGTTGTCTCTCTTTATGTAGTGTTGTGTTGTCTCTCTTTATGTAGTGTTGTGTTGTCTCTCTTTATGTAGTGTTGTGTTGTCTCTCTTTATGTAGTGTTGTGTTGTCTCTCTTTATGTAGTGTAGTGTTGTGTTGTCTCTCTTTATGTAGTGTTGTGTTGTCTCTCTTTATGTAGTGTTGTGTTGTCTCTCTTTATGTAGTGTTGTCTCTCTTTTGTAGTGTTGTGTTGTCTCTCTTTATGTAGTGTAGTGTTGTCTCTCTTTATGTAGTGTTGTGTTGTCTCTCTTTATGTAGTGTTGTCTCTCTTTGTAGTGTTGTCTCTCTTTATGTAGTGTTGTCTCTCTTTATGTTGTTGTCTCTCTTTATGTAGTGTTGTCTCTCTTTATGTTGTTGTCTCTCTTTATGTAGTGTTGTGTTGTCTCTCTTTATGTAGTGTTGTGTTGTCTCTCTTTATGTAGTGTTGTCTCTCTTTATGTAGTGTTGTTGTCTCTCTTTATGTAGTGTTGTGTTGTCTCTCTTTATGTAGTGTTGTGTTGTCTCTCTTTATGTAGTGTTGTGTTGTCTCTCTTTATGTAGTGATGTGTTGTCTCTCTTTATGTAGTGTTGTGTTGTCTCTCTTTTGTAGTGTTGTCTTGTCTCTTTATGTAGTGTTGTGTTGTCTCTCTTTATGTAGTGTTGTGTTGTCTCTCTTTATGTAGTGTTGTCTCTCTTTATGTAGTGTTGTGTTGTCTCTTTGTGTAGTGTTGTGTTGTCTCTCTTTATGTAGTGTTGTGTTGTCTCTCTTTATGTAGTGTTGTGTTGTCTCTCTTTATGTAGTGTTGTGTTGTCTCTCTTTATGTAGTGTTGTGTTGTGTTGTCTCTCTTTATGTAGTGTTGTGTTGTCTCTCTTTATGTAGTGTTGTGTAGTGTTGTCTCTCTTTATGTAGTGTTGTTGTGTGTTGTCTCTCTTTATGTAGTGTTGTGTTGTCTCTCTTTATGTAGTGTTGTGTTGTCTCTCTTTATGTAGTGTTGTCTCTCTTTATGTAGTTGTCTCTCTTTGTGTAGTGTTGTCTTGTCTCTCTTTATGTAGTGTTGTGTTTGTCTCTCTTTTATGTAGTGTTGTGTTGTCTCTCTTTATGTAGTGTTGTCTCTCTTTATGTAGTGTTGTGTTGTCTCTCTTTATGTAGTGTTGTGTTGTCTCTCTTTATGTAGTGTTGTCTCTCTTTATGTTGTTGTTGTTGTCTCTCTTTATGTAGTGTTGTCTCTCTCTTTATGTAGTGTTGTGTTGTCTCTCTTTATGTAGTGTTGTGTTGTCTCTCTTTGTAGTGTTGTGTTGTCTCTCTTTATGTAGTGTTGTGTTGTCTCTCTTTATGTAGTGTTGTTGTCTCTTTTGTAGTGTTGTGTTGTCTCTCTTTATGTTGTGTTGTCTCTCTTTATGTAGTGTTGTGTTGTCTCTCTTTATGTAGTGTTGTGTTGTCTCTCTTTATGTAGTGTTGTGTTGTCTCTCTTTATGTAGTGTTGTGTTGTCTCTCTTTATGTAGTGTTGTGTTGTCTCTCTTTATGTTGTGTTGTGTTGTCTCTCTTTATGTAGTGTTGTGTTGTCTCTCTTTATGTAGTGTTGTGTTGTCTCTCTTTATGTAGTGTTGTCTCTCTTTATGTAGTGTTGTGTTGTCTCTCTTTATGTAGTGTTGTGTTGTCTCTCTTTATGTAGTGTTGTCTCTCTTTATGTAGTGTTGTGTTGTCTCTCTTTATGTAGTGTTGTGTTGTCTCTCTTTATGTAGTGTTGTGTTGTCTCTCTTTATGTTGTGTTGTCTCTCTTTATGTAGTGTTGTCTCTCTTTATGTAGTGTTGTGTTGTCTCTCTTTATGTAGTGTTGTGTTGTCTCTCTTTATGTAGTGTTGTGTTGTCTCTCTTTATGTAGTGTTGTCTCTCTTTATGTAGTGTTGTGTTGTCTCTCTTTATGTAGTGTTGTGTTGTCTCTCTTATGTAGTGTTGTGTTGTCTCTCTTTATGTAGTGTTGTTGTCTCTCTTTATGTAGTGATGTGTTGTCTCTCTTTATGTAGTGTTGTGTTGTCTCTCTTGTTGTAGTGTTGTCTTAGGTCTCTCTTTATGTGGTGTTGTGTTGTCTCTCTTTATGTGGTGTTGTGTTGTCTCTCTTTATGTAGTGTTGTCTCTCTTGTTGTAGTGTTGTCTCTCTTTATGTAGTGTTGTGTTGTCTCTCTTTATGTAGTGTTGTGTTGTCTCTCTTTATGTAGTGTTGTGTTGTCTCTCTTTATGTAGTGATGTGTTGTCTCTCTTTATGTGGTGTTGTGTTGTCTCTCTTTATGTAGTGTTGTGTTGTCTCTCTTTATGTAGTGTTGTGTTGTCTCTCTTTATGTAGTGTAGTGTTGTCTCTCTTTATGTAGTGTTGTCTCTCTTTATGTAGTGTAGTGTTGTCTCTCTTTATGTAGTGTTGTCTCTCTTTATGTTGTGTTGTCTCTCTTTATGTAGTGTTGTCTCTCTTTATGTAGTGTTGTGTTGTCTCTCTTTATGTAGTGTTGTCTCTCTTTATGTAGTGTTGTGTTGTCTCTCTTTATGTAGTGTTGTGTTGTCTCTCTTTATGTAGTGTTGTGTTGTCTCTCTTTATGTAGTGTTGTGTTGTCTCTCTTGTTGTAGTGTTGTCTTAGGTCTCTCTTTATGTGGTGTTGTCTTAGGTCTCTCTTTATGTAGTGTTGTGTTGTCTCTCTTTATGTAGTGTTGTCTCTCTTTATGTAGTGTAGTGTTGTCTCTCTTTATGTAGTGTTGTGTTGTCTCTCTTTATGTAGTGTTGTGTTGTCTCTCTTTATGTAGTGTTGTGTTGTCTCTCTTTATGTAGTGTTGTGTTGTCTCTCTTTATGTAGTGTTGTGTTGTCTCTCTTTATGTAGTGTTGTGTTGTCTCTCTTTATGTAGTGTTGTGTTGTCTCTCTTTATGTAGTGTTGTCTCTCTTTATGTAGTGTTGTGTTGTCTCTCTTTATGTAGTGTTGTCTCTCTTTATGTAGTGTTGTGTTGTCTCTCTTTATGTAGTGTTGTGTTGTCTCTCTTTATGTAGTGTTGTTGTCTCTCTTTATGTAGTGTAGTGTTGTCTCTCTTTATGTAGTGTTGTGTTGTCTCTCTTTATGTAGTGTTGTGTTGTCTCTCTTTATGTAGTGTTGTCTCTCTTTATGTAGTGTTGTGTTGTCTCTCTTTATGTAGTGTTGTGTTGTTTCTCTTTATGTAGTGTTGTTGTCTCTCTTTATGTAGTGTTGTGTTGTCTCTCTTTATGTAGTGTTGTCTCTCTTTATGTAGTGTTGTGTTGTCTCTCTTTATGTAGTGTTGTCTCTCTTTATGTAGTGTTGTCTCTCTTTATGTAGTGTTGTGTTGTCTCTCTTTATGTAGTGTTGTGTTGTCTCTCTTTATGTAGTGTTGTCTCTCTTTATGTAGTGATGTGTTGTCTCTCTTTATGTAGTGTTGTGTTGTCTCTCTTGTTGTGTGTTTTGTCCTGTGTTATTATGTAATTAATTTGTATTTTTAATTCCAGCCCCCAACACCAAAGGAGGCCTTTTGGTAGGCCATCATTGAGAGGCCTTTTGGTAGGCCATCATTGAGAGGCCTTTTGGTAGGCCATCATTGAGAGGCCTTTTGGTAGGCCATCATTGAGAGGCCTTTTGGTAGTCCATCATTGAGAGGCCTTTTGGTAGGCCGTCATTGAGAGGCCTTTTGGTAGGCCATCATTGAGAGGCCTTTTGGTAGTCCATCATTGAGAGGCCTTTTGGTAGGCCGTCATTGAGAGGCCTTTTGGTAGGCCGTCATTGAGAGGCCTTTTGGTAGGCCATCATTGAGAGGCCTTTTGGTAGGCCGTCATTGTAAATAAGAATGTATTTTTAACTGTCTTGCCTAGTTAAAAAAAGGTTCAATAAAAATAAAAATAAAAATCCTGTATGAAAATAGGATCAAATGCTTTTTGGAAGTCGATAAAGCAAGCGTACGTTTTGGTCTTATTTTGTTGGCCTTGTTAATCTATCAGGGTGTTTAGGATGTCGTACGATGTTTTGGTATAAATCCAAGATGGCTTTTACTCAAGACATCGTGCTTATTAAGGAAGTTTAGAACTCTTACATTGATAATTCTACATAAAACCTTCCCCAGGTTACTGTTCACACAAATGCCTCTGTAATTGTTAGGTTCAAATTTGTCTCCGTTCTTAAAGATTGGGGTTATGAATCCTTGATTCCAAATGTCAGGGAAATAACTTACACTCAGGATCAAATTAAACATCCATCAGGTACACGTGTTTTTATTTAGTTATTTGAGGGCCTGAAGTTTCTTATAGAGCTGCTGGTCAGTAATAGTTTAGTTTCTTATAGAGCTCCTGGTCAGTAATAGTTTAGTTTCTTATAGAGCTCCTGGTCAGTAATAGTTTAGTTTCTTATAGAGCTCCTGGTCAGTAATAGTTTAGTTTCTTATAGAGCTCCTGGTCAGTAATAGTTTAGTTTCTTATAGAGCTCCTGGTCAGTAATAGTTTCGTTTCTTATAGAGCTCCTGGTCAGTAATAGTTTAGTTTCTTATAGAGCTCCTGGTCAGTAATAGTTTAGTTTCTTATAGAGCTCCTGGTCAGTAATAGTTTAGTTTCTTATAGAGCTCCTGGTCAGTAATAGTTTAGTTTCTTATAGAGCTGCTGGTCAGTAATAGTTTAGTTTCTTATAGAGCTCCTGGTCAGTAATAGTTTAGTTTCTTATAGAGCTCCTGGTCAGTAATAGTTTAGTTTCTTATAGAGCTGCTGGTCAGTAATAGTTTAGTTTCTTATAGAGCTCCTGGTCAGTAATAGTTTAGTTTCTTATAGAGCTCCTGGTCAGTAATAGTTTAGTTTCTTATAGAGCTCCTGGTCAGTAATAGTTTAGTTTCTTATAGAGCTCCTGGTCAGTAATAGTTTAGTTTCTTATAGAGCTCCTGGTCAGTAATAGTTTAGTTTCTTATAGAGCTCCTGGTCAGTAATAGTTTAGTTTCTTATAGAGCTCCTGGTCAGTAATAGTTTAGTTTCTTATAGAGCTCCTGGTCAGTAATAGTTTAGTTTCTTATAGAGCTGCTGGTAAGTAATAGTTTAGTTTCTTATAGAGCTCCTGGTCAGTAATAGTTTAGTTTCTTATAGAGCTCCTGGTCAGTAATAGTTTAGTTTCTTATAGAGCTCCTGGTCAGTAATAGTTTAGTTTCTTATAGAGCTCCTGGTCAGTAATAGTTTAGTTTCTTATAGAGCTCCTGGTCAGTAATAGTGTAGTGTCTTGTAGAGTTCCTGGTCAGTAATAGTTTAGTTTCTTATAGAGCTCCTGGTCAGTAATAGTTTAGTTTCTTATAGAGCTCCTGGTCAGTAATAGTTTAGTTTCTTATAGAGCTCCTGGTCAGTAATAGTTTAGTTTCTTATAGAGCTCCTGGTCAGTAATAGTTTAGTTTCTTATAGAGCTCCTGGTCAGTAATAGTTTAGTTTCTTATAGAGCTCCTGGTCAGTAATAGTTTAGTTTCTTATAGAGCTCCTGGTCAGTAATAGTTTAGTTTCTTATAGAGCTCCTGGTCAGTAATAGTTTAGTTTCTTATAGAGCTGCTGGTAAGTAATAGTTTAGTTTCTTATAGAGCTCCTGGTCAGTAATAGTTTAGTTTCTTATAGAGCTCCTGGTCAGTAATAGTTTAGTTTCTTATAGAGCTCCTGGTCAGTAATAGTTTAGTTTCTTATAGAGCTCCTGGTCAGTAATTGGGGAGTCCAGTGGATTTTGATTGTCCTTTATAGCTTTTTCTAACCCATTCAGCTTCTCATGAACTTGGTAATTGTAGTTTTTGTTTTTAGAGGGTGCTGTTTTTATTATGTCTCCCGAGTGGCTCAGCGGTCTAAGGCACTGCATCTCAGTGCAAGAGGTGTCACTACAGTCCCCTGGTTAAAATCCAGGCTGTATCACATCCGACTGTGATTGTGAGTTCCATCGGGCGGCGCACAATTGGCCCAGCGTCGTCCGGGTTACGGTTTGGTTGGGGTAGGCTGTCATTGTAAATAAGAATTTGTTAATTGACTTGCATAGTTAAATAATAACATGGGTTGTCCATATACCACTGTTTCGGTATCACTAATTACTCTAATTTAGGTTTTTCCAATTTGGCCAGAAGTTGTTTGTGTTTATGGACTCCTCAGTTTATGTCAGCTGCTTGCTGTTGGACTGTGTTACGTTTATAGAGTTTTAAAGTCTCACAGTAATGAAGGCGTAATTCACCATTATTTGGGTTCCTTTTGGTTTGATAGTTGTTAGTTTGTTTGCCATTAGACTTTTTTTACAGTTTTTTTTGCTTTCTGGTATTTCTTTGTGCTGTTTTGGGCCCATCTGTATGAATGTCTGATGTTGTACAGCTGACTGGGCTGTGATGTTGTACAGCTGACTGGGCTGTGATGTTGTACAGCTGACTGGGCTGTGATGTTGTACAGCTGACTGGGCTGTGATGTTGTACAGCTGACTGGACTGTGATGTTGTACAGCTGACTGGGCTGTGATGTTGTACAGCTGACTGGGCTGTGATGTTGTACAGCTGACTGGGCTGTGATGTTGTACAGCTGACTGGGCTGTGATGTTGTACAGCTGACTGGGCTGTGATGTTGTACAGCTGACTGGGCTGTGATGTTGTACAGCTGACTGGGCTGTGATGTTGTACAGCTGACTGGGCTGTGATGTTGTACAGCTGACTGGGCTGTGATGTTGTACAGCTGACTGGGCTGTGAATGTCTGATGTTGTACAGCTGACTGGGCTGTGATGTTGTACAGCTGACTGGGCTGTGATGTTGTACAGCTGACTGGGCTGTGATGTTGTACAGCTTACTGGGCTGTGATGTTGTACAGCTGACTGGGCTGTGATGTTGTACAGCTTACTGGGCTGTGATGTTGTACAGCTGACTGGGCTGTGATGTTGTACAGCTGACTGGGCTGTGATGTTGTACATCTTACTGGGCTGTGATGTTGTACAGCTGACTGGGCTGTGATGTTGTACAGCTGACTGGGCTGTGATGTTGTACAGCTGACTGGGCTGTGATGTTGTACAGCTGACTGGGCTGTGATGTTGTACAGCTGACTGGGCTGTGATGTTGTACAGCTGACTGGGCTGTGAATGTCTGATGTTGTACAGCTGACTGGGCTGTGAATGACTGATGTTGTACAGCTGACTGGGCTGTGAATGACTGATGTTGTACAGCTGACTGGGCTGTGATGTTGTACAGCTGACTGGGCTGTGATGTTGTACAGCTGACTGGGCTGTGATGTTGTACAGCTGACTGGGCTGTGATGTTGTACAGCTGACTGGGCTGTGATGTTGTACAGCTGACTGGGCTGTGATGTTGTACAGCTGACTGGGCTGTGATGTTGTACAGCTGACTGGGCTGTGATGTTGTACAGCTGACTGGGCTGGGATGTTGTACAGCTGACTGGGCTGTGAATGTCTGATGTTGTACAGCTGACTGGGCTGTGATGTTGTACAGCTGACTGGGCTGGGATGTTGTACAGCTGACTGGGCTGGGATGTTGTACAGCTGACTGGGCTGGGATGTTGTACAGCTGACTGGGCTGGGATGTTGTACAGCTGACTGGGCTGTGAATGTCTGATGTTGTACAGCTGACTGGGCTGTCATGTTGTACAGCTTACTGGGCTGTGATGTTGTACAGCTGACTGGGCTGTGATGTTGTACAGCTGACTGGGCTGTGATGTTGTACAGCTGACTGGGCTGTGAATGTCTGATGTTGTACAGCTGACTGGGCTGTGATGTTGTACAGCTGACTGGGCTGTGATGTTGTACAGCTGACTGGGCTGTGATGTTGTACAGCTGACTGGGCTGTGATGTTGTACAGCTTACTGGGCTGTGTTGTTGTACAGCTGACTGGGCTGTGATGTTGTACAGCTGACTGGGCTGTGATGTTGTACAGCTGACTGGGCTGTGATGTTGTACAGCTGACTGGGCTGTGATGTTGTACAGCTGACTGGGCTGTGAATGTCTGATGTTGTACAGCTTACAGGGCTGTAATGTTGTACAGCTGACTGGGCTGTGAATGTCTGATGTTGTACAGCTGACTGGGCTGTGATGTTGTACATCTTACTGGGCTGTGATGTTGTACATCTTACTGGGCTGTGAATGTCTGATGTTGTACAGCTTACTGGGCTGTGATGTTGAACAGCTGACTGGGCTGGGATGTTGTACAGCTGACTGGGCTGTGATGTTGTACAGCTGACTGGGCTGTGATGTTGTACAGCTGACTGGGCTGTGATGTTGTACCACTGACTGGGCTGGGATGTTGTACAGCTGACTGGGCTGGGATGTTGTACAGCTGACTGGGCTGGGATGTTGTACAGCTGACTGGGCTGGGATGTTGTACAGCTGACTGGGCTGGGATGTTGTACAGCTGACTGGGCTGTGAATGTCTGATGTTGTACAGCTGACTGGGCTGTCATGTTGTACAGCTTACTGGGCTGTGATGTTGTACAGCTGACTGGGCTGTGATGTTGTACAGCTGACTGGGCTGTGATGTTGTACAGCTGACTGGGCTGTGATGTTGTACCACTGACTGGGCTGTGATGTTGTACAGCTGACTGGGCTGGGATGTTGTACAGCTGACTGGGCTGGGATGTTGTACAGCTGACTGGGCTGGGATGTTGTACAGCTGACTGGGCTGGGATGTTGTACAGCTGACTGGGCTGTGAATGTCTGATGTTGTACAGCTGACTGGGCTGTCATGTTGTACAGCTTACTGGGCTGTGATGTTGTACAGCTGACTGGGCTGTGATGTTGTACAGCTGACTGGGCTGTGATGTTGTACAGCTTACTGGGCTGTGAATGTCTGATGTTGTACAGCTGACTGGGCTGTGATGTTGTACAGCTGACTGGGCTGTGATGTTGTACAGCTGACTGGGCTGTGATGTTGTACAGCTGACTGGGCTGTGATGTTGTACAGCTTACTGGGCTGTGTTGTTGTACAGCTGACTGGGCTGTGATGTTGTACAGCTGACTGGGCTGTGATGTTGTACAGCTGACTGGGCTGTGATGTTGTACAGCTGACTGGGCTGTGATGTTGTACAGCTGACTGGGCTGTGAATGTCTGATGTTGTACAGCTTACAGGGCTGTAATGTTGTACAGCTGACTGGGCTGTGAATGTCTGATGTTGTACAGCTGACTGGGCTGTGATGTTGTACATCTTACTGGGCTGTGATGTTGTACATCTTACTGGGCTGTGAATGTCTGATGTTGTACAGCTTACTGGGCTGTGATGTTGTACAGCTGACTGGGCTGTGATGTTGTACAGCTGACTGGGCTGTGATGTTGTACAGCTTACTGGGCTGTGAATGTCTGATGTTGTACAGCTGACTGGGCTGTGATGTTGTACAGCTGACTGGGCTGTGATGTTGTACAGCTGACTGGGCTGTGATGTTGTACAGCTGACTGGGCTGTGATGTTGTACAGCTTACTGGGCTGTGTTGTTGTACAGCTGACTGGGCTGTGATGTTGTACAGCTGACTGGGCTGTGATGTTGTACAGCTGACTGGGCTGTGATGTTGTACAGCTGACTGGGCTGTGATGTTGTACAGCTGACTGGGCTGTGAATGTCTGATGTTGTACAGCTTACAGGGCTGTAATGTTGTACAGCTGACTGGGCTGTGAATGTCTGATGTTGTACAGCTGACTGGGCTGTGATGTTGTACATCTTACTGGGCTGTGATGTTGTACATCTTACTGGGCTGTGAATGTCTGATGTTGTACAGCTTACTGGGCTGTGATGTTGTACAGCTGACTGGGCTGGGATGTTGTACAGCTGACTGGGCTGTGATGTTGTACAGCTGACTGGGCTGTGATGTTGTACCACTGACTGGGCTGTGATGTTGTACAGCTTACTGGGCTGTGATGTTGTACAGCTTACTGGGCTGTGATGTTGTACAGCTGACTGGGCTGTGATGTTGTACAGCTTACTGGGCTGTGATGTTGTACAGCTTACTGGGCTGTGATGTTGTACAGCTTACTGGGCTGTGATGTTGTACAGCTTACTGGGCTGTGATGTTGTACAGCTGACTGGGCTGTGATGTTGTACAGCTTACTGGGCTGTGATGTTGTACAGCTGACTGGGCTGTGATGTTGTACAGCTGACTGGGCTGTGATGTTGTACAGCTGACTGGGCTGTGATGTTGTACAGCTGACTGGGCTGTGAATGTCTGATGTTGTACAGCTGACTGGGCTGTGATGTTGTACAGCTGACTGGGCTGTGATGTTGTACAGCTGACTGGGCTGTGATGTTGTACAGCTGACTGGGCTGTGATGTTGTACAGCTGACTGGGCTGTGATGTTGTACAGCTTACTGGGCTGTGAATGTCTGATGTTGTACAGCTGACTGGGCTGTGATGTTGTACAGCTGACTGGGCTGTGATGTTGTACAGCTGACTGGGCTGTGATGTTGTACAGCTGACTGGGCTGTGATGTTGTACAGCTGACTGGGATGTGATGTTGTACAGCTGACTGGGCTGTGATGTTGTACAGCTGACTGGGCTGTGATGTTGTACAGCTGACTGGGCTGTGATGTTGTACAGCTGACTGGGCTGGGATGTTGTACAGCTGACTGGGCTGTGAATGTCTGATGTTGTACAGCTGACTGGGCTGTGATGTTGTACAGCTGACTGGGCTGGGATGTTGTACAGCTGACTGGGCTGGGATGTTGTACAGCTGACTGGGCTGTGAATGTCTGATGTTGTACAGCTGACTGGGCTGTGAATGTGTGATGTTGTACATCTTACTGGGCTGTGATGTTGTACAGCTGACTGGGCTGTGACTGTCTGATGTTGTACAGCTGACTGGGCTGTGAATGTGTGATGTTGTACAGCTGACTGGGCTGTGATGTTGTACAGCTGACTGGGCTGTGAATGTCTGATGTTGTACAGCTGACTGGGCTGTGATGTTGTACAGCTGACTGGGCTGTGATGTTGTACAGCTGACTGGGCTGTGATGTTGTACAGCTGACTGGGCTGTGATGTTGTACAGCTTACTGGGCTGTGATGTTGTACAGCTGACTGGGCTGTGAATGTCTGATGTTGTACAGCTGACTGGGCTGTGATGTTGTACAGCTGACTGGGCTGTGAATGTCTGATGTTGTACAGCTGACTGGGCTGTGAATGTCTGATGTTGTACAGCTCACTGGGCTGTGAATGTCTGATGTTGTACAGCTTACTGGGCTGTGAATGTCTGATGTTGTACAGCTGACTGGGATGTGATGTTGTACAGCTGACTGGGCTGTGATGTTGTACAGCTGACTGGGCTGTGATGTTGTACAGCTTACTGGGCTGTGATGTTGTACAGCTTACTGGGCTGTGATGTTGTACAGCTTACTGGGCTGTGATGTTGTACAGCTGACTGGGCTGTGATGTTGTACAGCTTACTGGGCTGTGATGTTGTACAGCTGACTGGGCTGTGATGTTGTACAGCTGACTGGGCTGTGATGTTGTACAGCTGACTGGGCTGTGATGTTGTACAGCTGACTGGGCTGTGATGTTGTACAGCTGACTGGGCTGTGAATGTCTGATGTTGTACAGCTGACTGGGCTGTGATGTTGTACAGCTGACTGGGCTGTGATGTTGTACAGCTGACTGGGCTGTGATGTTGTACAGCTGACTGGGCTGTGATGTTGTACAGCTGACTGGGCTGTGATGTTGTACAGCTTACTGGGCTGTGAATGTCTGATGTTGTACAGCTGACTGGGCTGTGATGTTGTACAGCTGACTGGGCTGTGATGTTGTACAGCTGACTGGGCTGTGATGTTGTACAGCTGACTGGGCTGTGATGTTGTACAGCTGACTGGGATGTGATGTTGTACAGCTGACTGGGCTGTGATGTTGTACAGCTGACTGGGCTGTGATGTTGTACAGCTGACTGGGCTGTGATGTTGTACAGCTGACTGGGCTGGGATGTTGTACAGCTGACTGGGCTGTGAATGTCTGATGTTGTACAGCTGACTGGGCTGTGATGTTGTACAGCTGACTGGGCTGGGATGTTGTACAGCTGACTGGGCTGGGATGTTGTACAGCTGACTGGGCTGTGAATGTCTGATGTTGTACAGCTGACTGGGCTGTGAATGTGTGATGTTGTACATCTTACGGGGCTGTGATGTTGTACAGCTGACTGGGCTGTGACTGTCTGATGTTGTACAGCTGACTGGGCTGTGAATGTGTGATGTTGTACAGCTGACTGGGCTGTGATGTTGTACAGCTGACTGGGCTGTGAATGTCTGATGTTGTACAGCTGACTGGGCTGTGATGTTGTACAGCTGACTGGGCTGTGATGTTGTACAGCTGACTGGGCTGTGATGTTGTACAGCTGACTGGGCTGTGATGTTGTACAGCTGACTGGGCTGTGATGTTGTACAGCTTACTGGGCTGTGATGTTGTACAGCTGACTGGGCTGTGAATGTCTGATGTTGTACAGCTGACTGGGCTGTGATGTTGTACAGCTGACTGGGCTGTGAATGTCTGATGTTGTACAGCTGACTGGGCTGTGAATGTCTGATGTTGTACAGCTCACTGGGCTGTGAATGTCTGATGTTGTACAGCTTACTGGGCTGTGAATGTCTGATGTTGTACAGCTGACTGGGCTGTGATGTTGTACAGCTGACTGGGCTGTGATGTTGTACAGCTGACTGGGCTGTGATGTTGTACAGCTGACTGGGCTGTGATGTTGTACCGCTGACTGGGCTGTGATGTTGTACAGCTTACTGGGCTGTGATGTTGTACAGCTTACTGGGCTGTGATGTTGTACAGCTGACTGGGCTGTGATGTTGTACAGCTTACTGGGCTGTGATGTTGTACAGCTTACTGGGCTGTGATGTTGTACAGCTTACTGGGCTGTGATGTTGTACAGCTTACTGGGATGTGATGTTGTACAGCTGACTGGGCTGTGATGTTGTACAGCTTACTGGGCTGTGATGTTGTACAGCTGACTGGGCTGTGATGTTGTAGAGCTGACTGGGCTGTGATGTTGAACAGCTGACTGGGCTGTGATGTTGTACAGCTGACTGGCCTGTGATGTTGTACAGCTGACTGGCCTGTGAATGTCTGATGTTGTACAGCTGACTGGGCTGTGATGTTGTACAGCTGACTGGGCTGGGATGTTGTACAGCTGACTGGGCTGGGATGTTGTACAGCTGACTGGGCTGGGATGTTGTACAGCTGACTGGGCTGGAATGTTGTACAGCTGACTGGGCTGTGAATGTCTGATGTTGTACAGCTGACTGGGCTGTGAATGTGTGATGTTGTACATCTTACTGGGCTGTGATGTTGTACAGCTGACTGGGCTGTGAATGTCTGATGTTGTACAGCTGACTGGGCTGTGAATGTGTGATGTTGTACAGCTGACTGGGCTGTGATGTTGTACAGCTGACTGGGCTGTGAATGTCTGATGTTGTACAGCTGACTGGGCTGTGATGTTGTACAGCTTACTGGGCTGTGATGTTGTACAGCTGACTGGGCTGTGATGTTGTACAGCTTACTGGGCTGTGAATGTCTGATGTTGTACAGCTGACTGGGCTGTGATGTTGTACAGCTGACTGGGCTGTGATGTTGTACAGCTGACTGGGCTGTGATGTTGTACAGCTGACTGGGCTGTGAATGTCTGATGTTGTACAGCTGACTGGGCTGTGATGTTGTACAGCTGACTGGGCTGGGATGTTGTACAGCTGACTGGGCTGGGATGTTGTACAGCTGACTGGGCTGTGAATGTCTGATGTTGTACAGCTGACTGGGCTGTGAATGTGTGATGTTGTACATCTTACGGGGCTGTGATGTTGTACAGCTGACTGGGCTGTGACTGTCTGATGTTGTACAGCTGACTGGGCTGTGAATGTGTGATGTTGTACAGCTGACTGGGCTGTGATGTTGTACAGCTGACTGGGCTGTGAATGTCTGATGTTGTACAGCTGACTGGGCTGTGATGTTGTACAGCTGACTGGGCTGTGATGTTGTACAGCTGACTGGGCTGTGATGTTGTACAGCTGACTGGGCTGTGATGTTGTACAGCTGACTGGGCTGTGATGTTGTACAGCTTACTGGGCTGTGATGTTGTACAGCTGACTGGGCTGTGAATGTCTGATGTTGTACAGCTGACTGGGCTGTGATGTTGTACAGCTGACTGGGCTGTGAATGTCTGATGTTGTACAGCTGACTGGGCTGTGAATGTCTGATGTTGTACAGCTCACTGGGCTGTGAATGTCTGATGTTGTACAGCTTACTGGGCTGTGAATGTCTGATGTTGTACAGCTGACTGGGCTGTGATGTTGTACAGCTGACTGGGCTGTGATGTTGTACAGCTGACTGGGCTGTGATGTTGTACAGCTGACTGGGCTGTGATGTTGTACCGCTGACTGGGCTGTGATGTTGTACAGCTTACTGGGCTGTGATGTTGTACAGCTTACTGGGCTGTGATGTTGTACAG
This sequence comes from Oncorhynchus nerka, assembly GCF_034236695.1. Classification (NCBI taxonomy): domain Eukaryota; kingdom Metazoa; phylum Chordata; class Actinopteri; order Salmoniformes; family Salmonidae; genus Oncorhynchus; species Oncorhynchus nerka. Next base: position 102,421,216 of record NC_088408.1, on the reverse strand, counting down.
CTGACTGGGCTGTGATGTTGTACAGCTTACTGGGCTGTGATGTTGTACAGCTTACTGGGCTGTGATGTTGTACAGCTTACTGGGCTGTGATGTTGTACAGCTTACTGGGATGTGATGTTGTACAGCTGACTGGGCTGTGATGTTGTACAGCTTACTGGGCTGTGATGTTGTACAGCTGACTGGGCTGTGATGTTGTAGAGCTGACTGGGCTGTGATGTTGAACAGCTGACTGGGCTGTGATGTTGTACAGCTGACTGGCCTGTGATGTTGTACAGCTGACTGGCCTGTGAATGTCTGATGTTGTACAGCTGACTGGGCTGTGATGTTGTACAGCTGACTGGGCTGGGATGTTGTACAGCTGACTGGGCTGGGATGTTGTACAGCTGACTGGGCTGGGATGTTGTACAGCTGACTGGGCTGGAATGTTGTACAGCTGACTGGGCTGTGAATGTCTGATGTTGTACAGCTGACTGGGCTGTGAATGTGTGATGTTGTACATCTTACTGGGCTGTGATGTTGTACAGCTGACTGGGCTGTGAATGTCTGATGTTGTACAGCTGACTGGGCTGTGAATGTGTGATGTTGTACAGCTGACTGGGCTGTGATGTTGTACAGCTGACTGGGCTGTGAATGTCTGATGTTGTACAGCTGACTGGGCTGTGATGTTGTACAGCTTACTGGGCTGTGATGTTGTACAGCTGACTGGGCTGTGATGTTGTACAGCTTACTGGGCTGTGAATGTCTGATGTTGTACAGCTGACTGGGCTGTGATGTTGTACAGCTGACTGGGCTGTGATGTTGTACAGCTGACTGGGCTGTGATGTTGTACAGCTGACTGGGCTGTGATGTTGTACAGCTGACTGGGCTGTGATGTTGTACAGCTGACTGGGCTGTGATGTTGTACAGCTGACTGGGCTGTGATGTTGTACAGCTGACTGGGCTGTGAATGTCTGATGTTGTACAGCTGACTGGGCTGTGATGTTGTACAGCTGACTGGGCTGTGATGTTGTACAGCTGACTGGGCTGTGAATGTCTGATGTTGTACAGCTGACTGGGCTGTGAATGTCTGATGTTGTACAGCTCACTGGGATGTGAATGTCTGATGTTGTACAGCTGACTGGGCTGTGATGTTGTACAGCTGACTGGGCTGTGATGTTGTACAGCTGACTGGGCTGTGATGTTGTACAGCTGACTGGGCTGTGATGTTGTACAGCTTACTGGGCTGTGATGTTGTACAGCTTACTGGGCTGTGATGTTGTACAGCTGACTGGGCTGTGATGTTGTACAGCTGACTGGGCTGTGAATGTCTGATGTTGTACAGCTGACTGGGCTGTGATGTTGTACAGCTGACTGGGCTGTGATGTTGTACAGCTGACTGGGCTGTGAATGTCTGATGTTGTACAGCTGACTGGGCTGTGAATGTCTGATGTTGTACAGCTCACTGGGCTGTGAATGTCTGATGTTGTACAGCTTACTGGGCTGTGAATGTCTGATGTTGTACAGCTGACTGGGCTGTGATGTTGTACAGCTGACTGGGCTGTGATGTTGTACATCTTACTGGGCTGTGATGTTGTACATCTTACTGGGCTGTGAATGTCTGATGTTGTACAGCTTACTGGGCTGTGATGTTGTACAGCTGACTGGGATGGGATGTTGTACAGCTGACTGGGCTGTGATGTTGTACAGCTGACTGGGCTGTGATGTTGTACAGCTGACTGGGCTGTGATGTTGTACCGCTGACTGGGCTGTGATGTTGTACAGCTTACTGGGCTGTGATGTTGTACAGCTTACTGGGCTGTGATGTTGTACAGCTGACTGGGCTGTGATGTTGTACAGCTTACTGGGCTGTGATGTTGTACAGCTTACTGGGCTGTGATGTTGTACAGCTGACTGGGCTGTGATGTTGTACAGCTGACTGGGCTGTGATGTTGTACAGCTGACTGGGCTGTGATGTTGTACAGCTGACTGGGCTGTGATGTTGTACAGCTGACTGGGCTGTGATGTTGTACAGCTGACTGGGCTGTGATGTTGTACAGCTTACTGGGCTGTGAATGTCTGATGTTGTACAGCTGACTGGGCTGTGATGTTGTACAGCTGACTGGGCTGTGATGTTGTACAGCTTACTGGGCTGTGATGTTGTACAGCTTACTGGGCTGTGATGTTGTACAGCTGACTGGGCTGTGATGTTGTACAGCTTACTGGGCTGTGATGTTGTACAGCTTACTGGGCTGTGATGTTGTACAGCTTACTGGGCTGTGATGTTGTACAGCTGACTGGGCTGTGATGTTGTACAGCTGACTGGGCTGTGATGTTGTACAGCTGACTGGGCTGTGATGTTGTACAGCTTACTGGGCTGTGAATGTCTGATGTTGTACAGCTGACTGGGCTGTGATGTTGTACAGCTGACTGGGCTGTGATGTTGTACAGCTGACTGGGCTGTGATGTTGTACAGCTGACTGGGCTGTGATGTTGTACAGCTGACTGGGCTGTGATGTTGTACAGCTGAATAGGCTGGGATATTGTACAGCTGACTGGGCTGTGAATGTCTGATGTTGTACAGCTGACTGGGCTGTGAATGTGTGATGTTGTACATCTTACTGGGCTGTGATGTTGTACAGCTGACTGGGCTGTGAATGTCTGATGTTGTACAGCTGACTGGGCTGTGAATGTGTGATGTTGTACAGCTGACTGGGCTGTGATGTTGTACAGCTGACTGGGCTGTGAATGTCTGATGTTGTACAGCTGACTGGGCTGTGATGTTGTACAGCTTACTGGGCTGTGATGTTGTACAGCTGACTGGGCTGTGATGTTGTACAGCTTACTGGGCTGTGAATGTCTGATGTTGTACAGCTGACTGGGCTGTGATGTTGTACAGCTGACTGGGCTGTGATGTTGTACAGCTGACTGGGCTGTGATGTTGTACAGCTGACTGGGCTGTGATGTTGTACAGCTGACTGGGCTGTGATGTTGTACAGCTGACTGGGCTGTGATGTTGTACAGCTGACTGGGCTGTGATGTTGTACAGCTGACTGGGCTGTGATGTTGTACAGCTGACTGGGCTGTGAATGTCTGATGTTGTACAGCTGACTGGGCTGTGATGTTGTACAGCTGACTGGGCTGTGATGTTGTACAGCTGACTGGGCTGTGAATGTCTGATGTTGTACAGCTGACTGGGCTGTGAATGTCTGATGTTGTACAGCTCACTGGGCTGTGAATGTCTGATGTTGTACAGCTGACTGGGCTGTGATGTTGTACAGCTGACTGGGCTGTGATGTTGTACAGCTGACTGGGCTGTGAATGTCTGATGTTGTACAGCTGACTGGGCTGTGATGTTGTACAGCTGACTGGGCTGTGATGTTGTACAGCTGACTGGGCTGTGAATGTCTGATGTTGTACAGCTGACTGGGCTGTGAATGTCTGATGTTGTACAGCTCACTGGGCTGTGAATGTCTGATGTTGTACAGCTTACTGGGCTGTGAATGTCTGATGTTGTACAGCTGACTGGGCTGTGATGTTGTACAGCTGACTGGGCTGTGATGTTGTACATCTTACTGGGCTGTGATGTTGTACATCTTACTGGGCTGTGAATGTCTGATGTTGTACAGCTTACTGGGCTGTGATGTTGTACAGCTGACTGGGATGGGATGTTGTACAGCTGACTGGGCTGTGATGTTGTACAGCTGACTGGGCTGTGATGTTGTACAGCTGACTGGGCTGTGATGTTGTACCGCTGACTGGGCTGTGATGTTGTACAGCTTACTGGGCTGTGATGTTGTACAGCTTACTGGGCTGTGATGTTGTACAGCTGACTGGGCTGTGATGTTGTACAGCTTACTGGGCTGTGATGTTGTACAGCTGACTGGGCTGTGATGTTGTACCGCTGACTGGGCTGTGATGTTGTACAGCTTACTGGGCTGTGATGTTGTACAGCTTACTGGGCTGTGATGTTGTACAGCTGACTGGGCTGTGATGTTGTACAGCTTACTGGGCTGTGATGTTGTACAGCTGACTGGGCTGTGATGTTGTACAGCTTACTGGGCTGTGAATGTCTGATGTTGTACAGCTGACTGGGCTGTGATGTTGTACAGCTGACTGGGCTGTGATGTTGTACAGCTTACTGGGCTGTGATGTTGTACAGCTTACTGGGCTGTGATGTTGTACAGCTGACTGGGCTGTGATGTTGTACAGCTTACTGGGCTGTGATGTTGTACAGCTTACTGGGCTGTGATGTTGTACAGCTTACTGGGCTGTGATGTTGTACAGCTGACTGGGCTGTGATGTTGTACAGCTGACTGGGCTGTGATGTTGTACAGCTGACTGGGCTGTGATGTTGTACAGCTTACTGGGCTGTGAATGTCTGATGTTGTACAGCTGACTGGGCTGTGATGTTGTACAGCTGACTGGGCTGTGATGTTGTACAGCTGACTGGGCTGTGATGTTGTACAGCTGACTGGGCTGTGATGTTGTACAGCTGACTGGGCTGTGATGTTGTACAGCTGAATAGGCTGGGATATTGTACAGCTGACTGGGCTGTGAATGTCTGATGTTGTACAGCTGACTGGGCTGTGAATGTGTGATGTTGTACATCTTACTGGGCTGTGATGTTGTACAGCTGACTGGGCTGTGAATGTCTGATGTTGTACAGCTGACTGGGCTGTGAATGTGTGATGTTGTACAGCTGACTGGGCTGTGATGTTGTACAGCTGACTGGGCTGTGAATGTCTGATGTTGTACAGCTGACTGGGCTGTGATGTTGTACAGCTTACTGGGCTGTGATGTTGTACAGCTGACTGGGCTGTGATGTTGTACAGCTTACTGGGCTGTGAATGTCTGATGTTGTACAGCTGACTGGGCTGTGATGTTGTACAGCTGACTGGGCTGTGATGTTGTACAGCTGACTGGGCTGTGATGTTGTACAGCTGACTGGGCTGTGATGTTGTACAGCTGACTGGGCTGTGATGTTGTACAGCTGACTGGGCTGTGATGTTGTACAGCTGACTGGGCTGTGAATGTCTGATGTTGTACAGCTGACTGGGCTGTGATGTTGTACAGCTGACTGGGCTGTGATGTTGTACAGCTGACTGGGCTGTGAATGTCTGATGTTGTACAGCTGACTGGGCTGTGAATGTCTGATGTTGTACAGCTCACTGGGCTGTGAATGTCTGATGTTGTACAGCTGACTGGGCTGTGATGTTGTACAGCTGACTGGGCTGTGATGTTGTACAGCTGACTGGGCTGTGAATGTCTGATGTTGTACAGCTGACTGGGCTGTGATGTTGTACAGCTGACTGGGCTGTGATGTTGTACAGCTGACTGGGCTGTGAATGTCTGATGTTGTACAGCTGACTGGGCTGTGAATGTCTGATGTTGTACAGCTCACTGGGCTGTGAATGTCTGATGTTGTACAGCTTACTGGGCTGTGAATGTCTGATGTTGTACAGCTGACTGGGCTGTGATGTTGTACAGCTGACTGGGCTGTGATGTTGTACATCTTACTGGGCTGTGATGTTGTACATCTTACTGGGCTGTGAATGTCTGATGTTGTACAGCTTACTGGGCTGTGATGTTGTACAGCTGACTGGGATGGGATGTTGTACAGCTGACTGGGCTGTGATGTTGTACAGCTGACTGGGCTGTGATGTTGTACAGCTGACTGGGCTGTGATGTTGTACCGCTGACTGGGCTGTGATGTTGTACAGCTTACTGGGCTGTGATGTTGTACAGCTTACTGGGCTGTGATGTTGTACAGCTGACTGGGCTGTGATGTTGTACAGCTTACTGGGCTGTGATGTTGTACAGCTTACTGGGCTGTGATGTTGTACAGCTTACTGGGCTGTGATGTTGTACAGCTTACTGGGCTGTGATGTTGTACAGCTGACTGGGCTGTGATGTTGTACAGCTGACTGGGCTGTGATGTTGTACAGCTGACTGGGCTGTGATGTTGTACAGCTGACTGGGCTGTGATGTTGTACAGCTGACTGGGCTGTGATGTTGTACAGCTGACTGGGCTGTGATGTTGTACAGCTTACTGGGCTGTGAATGTCTGATGTTGTACAGCTGACTGGGCTGTGATGTTGTACAGCTGACTGGGCTGTGATGTTGTACAGCTTACTGGGCTGTGATGTTGTACAGCTTACTGGGCTGTGATGTTGTACAGCTGACTGGGCTGTGATGTTGTACAGCTGACTGGGCTGTGATGTTGTACAGCTGACTGGGCTGTGATGTTGTACAGCTTACTGGGCTGTGAATGTCTGATGTTGTACAGCTGACTGGGCTGTGATGTTGTACAGCTGACTGGGCTGTGATGTTGTACAGCTGACTGGGCTGTGATGTTGTACAGCTGACTGGGCTGTGATGTTGTACAGCTGACTGGGCTGTGATGTTGTACAGCTGAATAGGCTGGGATATTGTACAGCTGACTGGGCTGTGAATGTCTGATGTTGTACAGCTGACTGGGCTGTGATGTTGTACAGCTGACTGGGCTGTGATGTTGTACAGCTGACTGGGCTGGGATGTTGTACAGCTGACTGGGCTGGGATGTTGTACAGCTGACTGGGCTGGGATGTTGTACAGCTGACTGGGCTGTGGATGTCTGATGTTGTACAGCTGACTGGGCTGTGAATGTGTGATGTTGTACATCTTACTGGGCTGTGATGTTGTACAGCTTACTGGGCTGTGATGTTGTACAGCTGACTGGGCTGTGATGTTGTACAGCTTACTGGGCTGTGAATGTCTGATGTTGTACAGCTGACTGGGCTGTGATGTTGTACAGCTGACTGGGCTGTGATGTTGTACAGCTGACTGGGCTGTGAATGTCTGATGTTGTACAGCTGACTGGGCTGTGATGTTGTACAGCTGACTGGGCTGTGATGTTGTACAGCTGACTGGGCTGTGAATGTCTGATGTTGTACAGCTGACTGGGCTGTGAATGTCTGATGTTGTACAGCTCACTGGGCTGTGAATGTCTGATGTTGTACAGCTTACTGGGCTGTGAATGTCTGATGTTGTACAGCTGACTGGGCTGTGATGTTGTACAGCTGACTGGGCTGTGATGTTGTACAGCTGACTGGGCTATGATGTTGTACAGCTGACTGGGCTGTGATGTTGTACAGCTGACTGGGCTGTGAATGTCTGATGTTGTACAGCTTACAGGGCTGTAATGTTGTACAGCTGACTGGGCTGTGAATGTCTGATGTTGTACAGCTGACTGGGCTGTGATGTTGTACAGCTGACTGGGCTGTGATGTTGTACAGCTGACTGGGCTGTGAATGTCTGATGTTGTACAGCTGACTGGGCTGTGATGTTGTACAGCTGACTGGGCTGTGATGTTGTACAGCTGACTGGGCTGTGAATGTCTGATGTTGTACAGCTGACTGGGCTGTGAATGTCTGATGTTGTACAGCTCACTGGGCTGTGAATGTCTGATGTTGTACAGCTTACTGGGCTGTGAATGTCTGATGTTGTACAGCTGACTGGGCTGTGATGTTGTACAGCTGACTGGGCTGTGATGTTGTACAGCTGACTGGGCTATGATGTTGTACAGCTGACTGGGCTGTGATGTTGTACAGCTGACTGGGCTGTGAATGTCTGATGTTGTACAGCTTACAGGGCTGTAATGTTGTACAGCTGACTGGGCTGTGAATGTCTGATGTTGTACAGCTGACTGGGCTGTGAATGTGTGATGTTGTACAGCTGACTGGGCTGTGATGTTGTACATCTTACTGGGCTGTGATGTTGTACATCTTACTGGGCTGTGAATGTCTGATGTTGTACAGCTTACTGGGCTGTGATGTTGTACAGCTGACTGGGCTGGGATGTTGTACAGCTGACTGGGCTGTGAATGTCTGATGTTGTACAGCTGACTGGGCTGTGATGTTGTACAGCTGACTGGGCTGTGATGTTGTACAGCTTACTGGGCTGTGATGTTGTACAGCTTACTGGGCTGTGATGTTGTACAGCTGACTGGGCTGTGATGTTGTACAGCTGACTGGGATGTGATGTTGTACAGCTGACTGGGCTGTGATGTTGTACAGCTTACTGGGCTGTGAATGTCTGATGTTGTACAGCTGACTGGGCTGTGATGTTGTACAGCTGACTGGGCTGTGATGTTGTACAGCTGACTGGGCTGTGATGTTGTACAGCTGACTGGGCTGTGATGTTGTACAGCTGACTGGGCTGTGATGTTGTACAGCTGAATAGGCTGGGATATTGTACAGCTGACTGGGCTGTGAATGTCTGATGTTGTACAGCTGACTGGGCTGTGATGTTGTACAGCTGACTGGGCTGGGATGTTGTACAGCTGACTGGGCTGGGATGTTGTACAGCTGACTGGGCTGGGATGTTGTACAGCTGACTGGGCTGTGGATGTCTGATGTTGTACAGCTGACTGGGCTGTGAATGTGTGATGTTGTACATCTTACTGGGCTGTGATGTTGTACAGCTTACTGGGCTGTGATGTTGTACAGCTGACTGGGCTGTGATGTTGTACAGCTTACTGGGCTGTGATGTTGTACAGCTTACTGGGCTGTGAATGTCTGATGTTGTACAGCTGACTGGGCTGTGATGTTGTACAGCTGACTGGGCTGTGATGTTGTACAGCTGACTGGGCTGTGAATGTCTGATGTTGTACAGCTGACTGGGCTGTGATGTTGTACAGCTGACTGGGCTGTGATGTTGTACAGCTGACTGGGCTGTGAATGTCTGATGTTGTACAGCTGACTGGGCTGTGAATGTCTGATGTTGTACAGCTCACTGGGCTGTGAATGTCTGATGTTGTACAGCTTACTGGGCTGTGAATGTCTGATGTTGTACAGCTGACTGGGCTGTGATGTTGTACAGCTGACTGGGCTGTGATGTTGTACAGCTGACTGGGCTATGATGTTGTACAGCTGACTGGGCTGTGATGTTGTACAGCTGACTGGGCTGTGATGTTGTACAGCTGACTGGGCTGTGAATGTCTGATGTTGTACAGCTTACAGGGCTGTAATGTTGTACAGCTGACTGGGCTGTGAATGTCTGATGTTGTACAGCTGACTGGGCTGTGATGTTGTACAGCTGACTGGGCTGTGATGTTGTACAGCTGACTGGGCTGTGAATGTCTGATGTTGTACAGCTGACTGGGCTGTGATGTTGTACAGCTGACTGGGCTGTGATGTTGTACAGCTGACTGGGCTGTGAATGTCTGATGTTGTACAGCTGACTGGGCTGTGAATGTCTGATGTTGTACAGCTCACTGGGCTGTGAATGTCTGATGTTGTACAGCTTACTGGGCTGTGAATGTCTGATGTTGTACAGCTGACTGGGCTGTGATGTTGTACAGCTGACTGGGCTGTGATGTTGTACAGCTGACTGGGCTATGATGTTGTACAGCTGACTGGGCTGTGATGTTGTACAGCTGACTGGGCTGTGAATGTCTGATGTTGTACAGCTTACAGGGCTGTAATGTTGTACAGCTGACTGGGCTGTGAATGTCTGATGTTGTACAGCTGACTGGGCTGTGAATGTGTGATGTTGTACAGCTGACTGGGCTGTGATGTTGTACATCTTACTGGGCTGTGATGTTATACATCTTACTGGGCTGTGAATGTCTGATGTTGTACAGCTTACTGGGCTGTGATGTTGTACAGCTGACTGGGCTGGGATGTTGTACAGCTGACTGGGCTGTGAATGTCTGATGTTGTACAGCTGACTGGGCTGTGATGTTGTACAGCTGACTGGGCTGTGATGTTGTACAGCTGACTGGGCTGGGATGTTGTACAGCTGACTGGGCTGGGATGTTGTACAGCTGACTGGGCTGTGAATGTCTGATGTTGTACAGCTGACTGGGCTGTGAATGTCTGATGTTGTACATCTTACTGGGCTGTGATGTTGTACAGCTGACTGGGCTGTGAATGTCTGATGTTGTACAGCTGACTGGGCTGTGATGTTGTACAGCTGACTGGGCTGTGATGTTGTACAGCTGACTGGGCTGTGAATGTCTGATGTTGTACAGCTGACTGGGCTGTGATGTTGTACAGCTGACTGGGCTGTGATGTTGTACAGCTGACTGGGCTGTGATGTTGTACAGCTGACTGGGCTGTGATGTTGTACAGCTGACTGGGCTGTGAATGTCTGATGTTGTACAGCTGACTGGGCTGTGATGTTGTACAGCTGACAGGGCTGTGATGTTGTACAGCTTACTGGGCTGTGAATGTCTGATGTTGTACAGCTGACTGGGCTGTGATGTTGTACAGCTGACTGGGCTGTGATGTTGTACAGCTGACTGGGCTGTGATGTTGTACAGCTGACTGGGCTGTGATGTTGTACAGCTGACTGGGCTGTGATGTTGTACAGCTGACTGGGCTGTGAATGTCTGATGTTGTACAGCTTACAGGGCTGTAATGTTGTACAGCTGACTGGGCTGTGAATGTCTGATGTTGTACAGCTGACTGGGCTGTGATGTTGTACAGCTGACTGGGCTGTGAATGTCTGATGTTGTACAGCTGACTGGGCTGTGAATGTCTGATGTTGTACAGCTCACTGGGCTGTGAATGTCTGATGTTGTACAGCTTACTGGGCTGTGAATGTCTGATGTTGTACAGCTGACTGGGCTGTGATGTTGTACAGCTGACTGGGCTGTGATGTTGTACAGCTGACTGGGCTGTGATGTTGTACAGCTGACTGGGCTGTGATGTTGTACAGCTGACTGGGCTGTGAATGTCTGATGTTGTACAGCTTACAGGGCTGTAATGTTGTACAGCTGACTGGGCTGTGAATGTCTGATGTTGTACAGCTGACTGGGCTGTGAATGTGTGATGTTGTACAGCTGACTGGGCTGTGATGTTGTACATCTTACTGGGCTGTGAATGTCTGATGTTGTACAGCTTACTGGGCTGTGATGTTGTACAGCTGACTGGGCTGGGATGTTGTACAGCTGACTGGGCTGTGAATGTCTGATGTTGTACAGCTGACTGGGCTGTGATGTTGTACAGCTGACTGGGCTGTGATGTTGTACAGCTGACTGGGCTGGGATGTTGTACAGCTGACTGGGCTGGGATGTTGTACAGCTGACTGGGCTGTGAATGTCTGATGTTGTACAGCTGACTGGGCTGTGAATGTCTGATGTTGTACATCTTACTGGGCTGTGATGTTGTACAGCTGACTGGGCTGTGAATGTCTGATGTTGTACAGCTGACTGGGCTGTGATGTTGTACAGCTGACTGGGCTGTGATGTTGTACAGCTGACTGGGCTGTGATGTTGTACAGCTGACTGGGCTGTGAATGTCTGATGTTGTACAGCTGACTGGGCTGTGATGTTGTACAGCTGACTGGGCTGTGATGTTGTACAGCTGACTGGGCTGTGAATGTCTGATGTTGTACAGCTGACTGGGCTGTGATGTTGTACAGCTGACTGGGCTGTGATGTTGTACAGCTTACTGGGCTGTGAATGTCTGATGTTGTACAGCCGACTGGGCTGTGATGTTGTACAGCTGACTGTGCTGTGATGTTGTGACTGGGCTGTGATGTTGTACAGCTGACTGGGCTGTGATGTTGTACAGCTGACTGGGCTGTGATGTTGTACAGCTGACTGGGCTGTGAATGTCTGATGTTGTACAGCTTACAGGGCTGTAATGTTGTACAGCTGACTGGGCTGTGAATGTCTGATGTTGTACAGCTGACTGGGCTGTGATGTTGTACATCTTACTGGGCTGTGATGTTGTACATCTTACTGGGCTGTGAATGTCTGATGTTGTACAGCTTACTGGGATGTGATGTTGTACAGCTGACTGGGCTGTGATGTTGTACAGCTGACTGGGCTGTGAATGTCTGATGTTGTACAGCTGACTGGGCTGTGATGTTGTACAGCTGACTGGGCTGTGATGTTGTACAGCTGACTGGGCTGTGAATGTCTGATGTTGTACAGCTGACTGGGCTGTGAATGTCTGATGTTGTACAGCTCACTGGGCTGTGAATGTCTGATGTTGTACAGCTTACTGGGCTGTGAATGTCTGATGTTGTACAGCTGACTGGGCTGTGATGTTGTACAGCTGACTGGGCTGTGATGTTGTACAGCTGACTGGGCTATGATGTTGTACAGCTGACTGGGCTGTGATGTTGTACAGCTGACTGGGCTGTGAATGTCTGATGTTGTACAGCTTACAGGGCTGTAATGTTGTACAGCTGACTGGGCTGTGAATGTCTGATGTTGTACAGCTGACTGGGCTGTGATGTTGTACATCTTACTGGGCTGTGATGTTGTACATCTTACTGGGCTGTGAATGTCTGATGTTGTACAGCTTACTGGGCTGTGATGTTGTACAGCTGACTGGGCTGGGATGTTGTACAGCTGACTGGGCTGTGAATGTCTGATGTTGTACAGCTGACTGGGCTGTGATGTTGTACAGCTGACTGGGCTGTGATGTTGTACAGCTGACTGGGCTGTGATGTTGTACATCTTACTGGGCTGTGATGTTGTACAGCTTACTGGGCTGTGATGTTGTACAGCTGACTGGGCTGTGATGTTGTACATCTTACTGGGCTGTGATGTTGTACAGCTTACTGGGCTGTGAATGTCTGATGTTGTACAGCTGACTGGGCTGTGAATGTCTGATGTTGTACAGCTGACTGGGCTGTGATGTTGTACAGCTGACTGGGCTGTGATGTTGTACAGCTGACTGGGCTGTGATGTTGTACAGCTGACTGGGCTGTGATGTTGTACAGCTGACTGGGCTGTGATGTTGTACAGCTGACTGGGCTGTGAATGTCTGATGTTGTACAGCTGACTGGGCTGTGAATGTCTGATGTTGTACAGCTCACTGGGCTGTGAATGTCTGATGTTGTACAGCTTACTGGGCTGTGAATGTCTGATGTTGTACAGCTGACTGGGCTGTGATGTTGTACAGCTGACTGGGCTGTGATGTTGTACAGCTGACTGGGCTGTGATGTTGTACAGCTGACTGGGCTGTGATGTTGTACATCTTACTGGGCTGTGAATGTCTGATGTTGTACAGCTTACTGGGCTGTGATGTTGTACAGCTGACTGGGCTGGGATGTTGTACAGCTGACTGGGCTGTGATGTTGTACAGCTGACTGGGCTGTGATGTTGTACAGCTGACTGGGCTGTGATGTTGTACAGCTGACTGGGCTGTGATGTTGTACAGCTGACTGGGCTGTGATGTTGTACAGCTGACTGGGCTGTGATGTTGTACAGCTGACTGGGCTGTGATGTTGTACAGCTGACTGGGCTGTGATGTTGTACAGCTGACTGGGCTGTGATGTTGTACAGCTGACTGGGCTGTGATGTTGTACAGCTGACTGGGCTGTGATGTTGTACAGCTGACTGGGCTGTGATGTTGTACAGCTGACTGGGCTGTGATGTTGTAGAGCTGACTGGGCTGTGATGTTGAACAGCTGACTGGGCTGTGATGTTGTACAGCTGACTGGGCTGTGATGTTGTACAGCTGACTGGGCTGTGATGTTGTACAGCTGACTGGGCTGTGAATGTCTGATGTTGTACAGCTGACTGGGCTGTGATGTTGTACAGCTGACTGGGCTGTGATGTTGTACAGCTGACTGGGCTGTGAATGTCTGATGTTGTACAGCTGACTGGGCTGTGAATGTCTGATGTTGTACAGCTCACTGGGCTGTGAATGTCTGATGTTGTACAGCTTACTGGGCTGTGAATGTCTGATGTTGTACAGCTGACTGGGCTGTGATGTTGTACAGCTGACTGGGCTGTGATGTTGTACAGCTGACTGGGCTATGATGTTGTACAGCTGACTGGGCTGTGATGTTGTACAGCTGACTGGGCTGTGAATGTCTGATGTTGTACAGCTTACAGGGCTGTAATGTTGTACAGCTGACTGGGCTGTGAATGTCTGATGTTGTACAGCTGACTGGGCTGTGAATGTGTGATGTTGTACAGCTGACTGGGCTGTGATGTTGTACATCTTACTGGGCTGTGATGTTGTACATCTTACTGGGCTGTGAATGTCTGATGTTGTACAGCTTACTGGGCTGTGATGTTGTACAGCTGACTGGGCTGGGATGTTGTACAGCTGACTGGGCTGTGAATGTCTGATGTTGTACAGCTGACTGGGCTGTGATGTTGTACAGCTGACTGGGCTGTGATGTTGTACAGCTGACTGGGCTGGGATGTTGTACAGCTGACTGGGCTGGGATGTTGTACAGCTGACTGGGCTGTGAATGTCTGATGTTGTACAGCTGACTGGGCTGTGAATGTCTGATGTTGTACATCTTACTGGGCTGTGATGTTGTACAGCTGACTGGGCTGTGAATGTCTGATGTTGTACAGCTGACTGGGCTGTGATGTTGTACAGCTGACTGGGCTGTGATGTTGTACAGCTGACTGGGCTGTGAATGTCTGATGTTGTACAGCTGACTGGGCTGTGATGTTGTACAGCTGACTGGGCTGTGATGTTGTACAGCTGACTGGGCTGTGATGTTGTACAGCTGACTGGGCTGTGATGTTGTACAGCTGACTGGGCTGTGAATGTCTGATGTTGTACAGCTGACTGGGCTGTGATGTTGTACAGCTGACAGGGCTGTGATGTTGTACAGCTTACTGGGCTGTGAATGTCTGATGTTGTACAGCTGACTGGGCTGTGATGTTGTACAGCTGACTGGGCTGTGATGTTGTACAGCTGACTGGGCTGTGATGTTGTACAGCTGACTGGGCTGTGATGTTGTACAGCTGACTGGGCTGTGATGTTGTACAGCTGACTGGGCTGTGAATGTCTGATGTTGTACAGCTTACAGGGCTGTAATGTTGTACAGCTGACTGGGCTGTGAATGTCTGATGTTGTACAGCTGACTGGGCTGTGATGTTGTACAGCTGACTGGGCTGTGAATGTCTGATGTTGTACAGCTGACTGGGCTGTGAATGTCTGATGTTGTACAGCTCACTGGGCTGTGAATGTCTGATGTTGTACAGCTTACTGGGCTGTGAATGTCTGATGTTGTACAGCTGACTGGGCTGTGATGTTGTACAGCTGACTGGGCTGTGATGTTGTACAGCTGACTGGGCTGTGATGTTGTACAGCTGACTGGGCTGTGATGTTGTACAGCTGACTGGGCTGTGAATGTCTGATGTTGTACAGCTTACAGGGCTGTAATGTTGTACAGCTGACTGGGCTG
Organism: Oncorhynchus nerka; assembly: GCF_034236695.1. NCBI lineage: Eukaryota > Metazoa > Chordata > Actinopteri > Salmoniformes > Salmonidae > Oncorhynchus > Oncorhynchus nerka. Next base: position 102,406,081 of record NC_088408.1, on the reverse strand, counting down.
TGAATGTCTGATGTTGTACAGCTGACTGGGCTGTGAATGTGTGATGTTGTACAGCTGACTGGGCTGTGATGTTGTACATCTTACTGGGCTGTGAATGTCTGATGTTGTACAGCTTACTGGGCTGTGATGTTGTACAGCTGACTGGGCTGGGATGTTGTACAGCTGACTGGGCTGTGAATGTCTGATGTTGTACAGCTGACTGGGCTGTGATGTTGTACAGCTGACTGGGCTGTGATGTTGTACAGCTGACTGGGCTGGGATGTTGTACAGCTGACTGGGCTGGGATGTTGTACAGCTGACTGGGCTGTGAATGTCTGATGTTGTACAGCTGACTGGGCTGTGAATGTCTGATGTTGTACATCTTACTGGGCTGTGATGTTGTACAGCTGACTGGGCTGTGAATGTCTGATGTTGTACAGCTGATGTTGATACAGCTGACTGGGCTGTGATGTGAAGTGACTGTTGTACAGCTGACTGGGCTGTGAATGTCTGATGTTGTACAGCTGACTGGGCTGTGATGTTGTACAGCTGACTGGGCTGTGATGTTGTACAGCTGACTGGGCTGTGAATGTTGATGTTGTACAGCTGACTGGGCTGTGATGTTGTACAGCTGACTGGGCTGTGATGTTGTACAGCTTACTGGGCTGTGATGTTGATGTTGTACAGCTGACTGGGCTGTGATGTTGTACAGCTGACTGGGCTGTGAATGTTGATGTTGTACAGCTGACTGGGCTGTGATGTTGTACAGCTGACTGGGCTGTGATGTTGTACAGCTGACTGGGCTGTGATGTTGTACAGCTGACTGGGCTGTGAATGTTGATGTTGTACAGCTGACAGGGCTGTGATGTTGTACAGCTGACTGGGCTGTGAATGTCTGATGTTGTACAGCTGACTGGGCTGTGATGTTGTACATCTTACTGGGCTGTGATGTTGTACAGCTGACTGGGCTGTGAATGTCTGATGTTGTACAGCTGACTGGGCTGTGATGTTGTACAGCTGACTGGGCTGTGATGTTGTACAGCTGACTGGGCTGTGAATGTCTGATGTTGTACAGCTGACTGGGCTGTGATGTTGTACAGCTGACTGGGCTGTGATGTTGTACAGCTGACTGGGCTGTGAATGTCTGACTGTTGTAATGTCTGATGGGCTGACTGAATGTCTGATGTTGTACAGCTCACTGGGCTGTGAATGTCTGATGTTGTACAGCTTACTGGGCTGTGAATGTCTGATGTTGTACAGCTGACTGGGCTGTGATGTTGTACAGCTGACTGGGCTGTGATGTTGTACAGCTGACTGGGCTATGATGTTGTACAGCTGACTGGGCTGTGATGTTGTACAGCTGACTGGGCTGTGAATGTCTGATGTTGTACAGCTTACAGGGCTGTAATGTTGTACAGCTGACTGGGCTGTGAATGTCTGATGTTGTACAGCTGACTGGGCTGTGATGTTGTACATCTTACTGGGCTGTGATGTTGTACATCTTACTGGGCTGTGAATGTCTGATGTTGTACAGCTTACTGGGCTGTGATGTTGTACAGCTGACTGGGCTGGGATGTTGTACAGCTGACTGGGCTGTGAATGTCTGATGTTGTACAGCTGACTGGGCTGTGATGTTGTACAGCTGACTGGGCTGTGATGTTGTACAGCTGACTGGGCTGTGATGTTGTACATCTTACTGGGCTGTGATGTTGTACAGCTTACTGGGCTGTGATGTTGTACAGCTGACTGGGCTGTGATGTTGTACATCTTACTGGGCTGTGATGTTGTACAGCTGACTGGGCTGTGAATGTCTGATGTTGTACAGCTGACTGGGCTGTGATGTTGTACAGCTGACTGGGCTGTGAATGTCTGATGTTGTACAGCTGACTGGGCTGTGATGTTGTACAGCTGACTGGGCTGTGATGTTGTACAGCTGACTGGGCTGTGATGTTGTACAGCTGACTGGGCTGTGAATGTCTGATGTTGTACAGCTGACTGGGCTGTGATGTTGTACAGCTGACTGGGCTGTGATGTTGTACAGCTGACTGGGCTGTGAATGTCTGATGTTGTACAGCTGACTGGGCTGTGATGTTGTACAGCTGACTGGGCTGTGATGTTGTACAGCTTACTGGGCTGTGAATGTCTGATGTTGTACAGCCGACTGGGCTGTGATGTTGTACAGCTGACTGTGCTGTGATGTTGTACAGCTGACTGGGCTGTGATGTTGTACAGCTGACTGGGCTGTGATGTTGTACAGCTGACTGGGCTGTGATGTTGTACAGCTGACTGGGCTGTGAATGTCTGATGTTGTACAGCTTACAGGGCTGTAATGTTGTACAGCTGACTGGGCTGTGAATGTCTGATGTTGTACAGCTGACTGGGCTGTGATGTTGTACATCTTACTGGGCTGTGATGTTGTACATCTTACTGGGCTGTGAATGTCTGATGTTGTACAGCTTACTGGGATGTGATGTTGTACAGCTGACTGGGCTGTGATGTTGTACAGCTGACTGGGCTGTGAATGTCTGATGTTGTACAGCTGACTGGGCTGTGATGTTGTACAGCTGACTGGGCTGTGATGTTGTACAGCTGACTGGGCTGTGAATGTCTGATGTTGTACAGCTGACTGGGCTGTGAATGTCTGATGTTGTACAGCTCACTGGGCTGTGAATGTCTGATGTTGTACAGCTTACTGGGCTGTGAATGTCTGATGTTGTACAGCTGACTGGGCTGTGATGTTGTACAGCTGACTGGGCTGTGATGTTGTACAGCTGACTGGGCTATGATGTTGTACAGCTGACTGGGCTGTGATGTTGTACAGCTGACTGGGCTGTGAATGTCTGATGTTGTACAGCTTACAGGGCTGTAATGTTGTACAGCTGACTGGGCTGTGAATGTCTGATGTTGTACAGCTGACTGGGCTGTGATGTTGTACATCTTACTGGGCTGTGATGTTGTACATCTTACTGGGCTGTGAATGTCTGATGTTGTACAGCTTACTGGGCTGTGATGTTGTACAGCTGACTGGGCTGGGATGTTGTACAGCTGACTGGGCTGTGAATGTCTGATGTTGTACAGCTGACTGGGCTGTGATGTTGTACAGCTGACTGGGCTGTGATGTTGTACAGCTGACTGGGCTGTGATGTTGTACATCTTACTGGGCTGTGATGTTGTACAGCTTACTGGGCTGTGATGTTGTACAGCTGACTGGGCTGTGATGTTGTACATCTTACTGGGCTGTGATGTTGTACAGCTTACTGGGCTGTGAATGTCTGATGTTGTACAGCTGACTGGGCTGTGAATGTCTGATGTTGTACAGCTGACTGGGCTGTGATGTTGTACAGCTGACTGGGCTGTGATGTTGTACAGCTGACTGGGCTGTGATGTTGTACAGCTGACTGGGCTGTGATGTTGTACAGCTGACTGGGCTGTGATGTTGTACAGCTGACTGGGCTGTGAATGTCTGATGTTGTACAGCTGACTGGGCTGTGAATGTCTGATGTTGTACAGCTCACTGGGCTGTGAATGTCTGATGTTGTACAGCTTACTGGGCTGTGAATGTCTGATGTTGTACAGCTGACTGGGCTGTGATGTTGTACAGCTGACTGGGCTGTGATGTTGTACAGCTGACTGGGCTGTGATGTTGTACAGCTGACTGGGCTGTGATGTTGTACATCTTACTGGGCTGTGAATGTCTGATGTTGTACAGCTTACTGGGCTGTGATGTTGTACAGCTGACTGGGCTGGGATGTTGTACAGCTGACTGGGCTGTGATGTTGTACAGCTGACTGGGCTGTGATGTTGTACAGCTGACTGGGCTGTGATGTTGTACAGCTGACTGGGCTGTGATGTTGTACAGCTGACTGGGCTGTGATGTTGTACAGCTGACTGGGCTGTGATGTTGTACAGCTGACTGGGCTGTGATGTTGTACAGCTGACTGGGCTGTGATGTTGTACAGCTGACTGGGCTGTGATGTTGTACAGCTGACTGGGCTGTGATGTTGTACAGCTGACTGGGCTGTGATGTTGTACAGCTGACTGGGCTGTGATGTTGTACAGCTGACTGGGCTGTGATGTTGTACAGCTGACTGGGCTGTGATGTTGTACCGCTGACTGGGCTGTGATGTTGTACAGCTTACTGGGCTGTGATGTTGTACAGCTTACTGGGCTGTGATGTTGTACAGCTGACTGGGCTGTGATGTTGTACAGCTTACTGGGCTGTTATGTTGTACAGCTTACTGGGCTGTGATGTTGTACAGCTTACTGGGCTGTGATGTTGTACAGCTTACTGGGCTGTGATGTTGTACAGCTTACTGGGCTGTGATGTTGTACAGCTTACTGGGCTGTGATGTTGTACAGCTTACTGGGCTGTGATGTTGTACAGCTGACTGGGCTGTGATGTTGTACAGCTGACTGGGCTGTGATGTTGTACAGCTTACTGGGCTGTGAATGTTGTACAGCTTACTGGGCTGTGATGTTGTACAGCTGACTGGGCTGTGATGTTGTACAGCTGACTGGGCTGTGATGTTGTACAGCTGACTGGGCTGTGATGTTGTACAGCTGACTGGGCTGTGATGTTGTACAGCTGACTGGGCTGTGATGTTGTACAGCTGACTGGGCTGTGATGTTGTACAGCTGACTGGGCTGTGATGTTGTACAGCTGACTGGGCTGTGATGTTGTACAGCTGACTGGGCTGTGATGTTGTACAGCTGACTGGGCTGTGAATGTCTGATGTTGTACAGCTGACTGGGCTGTGAATGTCTGATGTTGTACAGCTGACTGGGCTGTGAATGTTGTACAGCTTACTGGGCTGTGATGTTGTACAGCTGACTGGGCTGTGATGTTGTACAGCTGACTGGGCTGTGATGTTGTACAGCTGACTGGGCTGTGATGTTGTACAGCTGACTGGGCTGTGATGTTGTACAGCTGACTGGGCTGTGATGTTGTACAGCTGACTGGGCTGTGATGTTGTACAGCTGACTGGGCTGTGATGTTGTACAGCTGACTGGGCTGTGATGTTGTACAGCTGACTGGGCTGTGAATGTCTGATGTTGTACAGCTGACTGGGCTGTGAATGTCTGATGTTGTACAGCTGACTGGGCTGTGATGTTGTACAGCTGACTGGGCTGTGATGTTGTACAGCTGACTGGGCTGTGATGTTGTACAGCTGACTGGGCTGTGATGTTGTACAGCTGACTGGGCTGTGATGTTGTACAGCTGACTGGGCTGTGATGTTGTACAGCTGACTGGGCTGTGATGTTGTACAGCTGACTGGGCTGTGATGTTGTACAGCTGACTGGGCTGTGATGTTGTACAGCTGACTGGGCTGTGATGTTGTACAGCTGACTGGGCTGTGATGTTGTACAGCTGACTGGGCTGTGATGTTGTACAGCTGACTGGGCTGTGATGTTGTACAGCTGACTGGGCTGTGATGTTGTACAGCTGACTGGGCTGTGAATGTCTGATGTTGTACAGCTGACTGGGCTGTGAATGTCTGATGTTGTACAGCTGACTGGGCTGTGAATGTTGTACAGCTTACTGGGCTGTGATGTTGTACAGCTGACTGGGCTGTGATGTTGTACAGCTGACTGGGCTGTGATGTTGTACAGCTGACTGGGCTGTGATGTTGTACAGCTGACTGGGCTGTGATGTTGTACAGCTGACTGGGCTGTGATGTTGTACAGCTGACTGGGCTGTGATGTTGTACAGCTGACTGGGCTGTGATGTTGTACAGCTGACTGGGCTGTGATGTTGTACAGCTGACTGGGCTGTGAATGTCTGATGTTGTACAGCTGACTGGGCTGTGAATGTCTGATGTTGTACAGCTGACTGGGCTGTGATGTTGTACAGCTGACTGGGCTGTGATGTTGTACAGCTGACTGGGCTGTGATGTTGTACAGCTGACTGGGCTGTGATGTTGTACAGCTGACTGGGCTGTGATGTTGTACAGCTGACTGGGCTGTGATGTTGTACAGCTGACTGGGCTGTGATGTTGTACAGCTGACTGGGCTGTGATGTTGTACAGCTGACTGGGCTGTGATGTTGTACAGCTGACTGGGCTGTGATGTTGTACAGCTGACTGGGCTGTGAATGTTGTACAGCTGACTGGGCTGTGAATGTTGTACAGCTTACTGGGCTGTGAATGTTGTACAGCTTACTGGGCTGTGATGTTGTACAGCTTACTGGGCTGTGATGTTGTACAGCTGACTGGGCTGTGATGTTGTACAGCTGACTGGGCTGTGATGTTGTACAGCTGACTGGGCTGTGATGTTGTACAGCTGACTGGGCTGTGATGTTGTACAGCTGACTGGGCTGTGATGTTGTACAGCTGACTGGGCTGTGATGTTGTACAGCTGACTGGGCTGTGATGTTGTACAGCTGACTGGGCTGTGATGTTGTACAGCTGACTGGGCTGTGATGTTGTACAGCTTACTGGGCTGTGATGTTGTACAGCTGACTGGGCTGTGATGTTGTACAGCTGACTGGGCTGTGATGTTGTACAGCTGACTGGGCTGTGATGTTGTACAGCTGACTGGGCTGTGATGTTGTACAGCTGACTGGGCTGTGATGTTGTACAGCTGACTGGGCTGTGATGTTGTACAGCTTACTGGGCTGTGATGTTGTACAGCTGACTGGGCTGTGATGTTGTACAGCTGACTGGGCTGTGATGTTGTACAGCTGACTGGGCTGTGATGTTGTTTCCATGTCTGTTCTTTAGAGGAACACATTTGTTTAGCTGTTATCAGATAGAGGTGCTAATGGCTTGACAGTGACTGAGCTATTGAGAGAAAGGGTCAATGTCTGTGATCATATAGTCAGTCTACTGTGCTGTGGCCAAGAGGTGCTGTCACCTGTTGTTTCTATGGGGGCAGATGAAGACAGTTAGAGACACTATGGCCTATAATAAAGCTGTCCCCCTGGTCAATAGATCAGGTACTGTTCCTGTATGTGCATTTGTGTCCCCACAGATGAACACATTTTCCTGGGCCTGGAAAGGGAAGATCTCCTCTGAGTAACAGAGGGATTCTGAGGGGGCGATATATATGGCAGTTTTAACCAAATGTGATATTTACCAATTTTGAAGGGATGAATTTGATTTTGTTGTTCAGATTTGTACCAAATGATCAATCCTCCGGAGTCTCTGCCTCTATTGACAGAGCTGTGTTTCTGTGACGGCACAGTGACCTCTCTGTAGCCTGTGGGACAGTGACCTCTCTGTAGCCTGTGGGACAGTGACCTCTCTGTAGCCTGTGGGACAGTGACCTCTCTGTAGCCTGTGGGACAGTGACCTCTCTGTAGCCTGTGGGACAGTGACCTCTCTGTAGCCTGTGGGACAGTGACCTCTCTGTAGCCTGTGGGACAGTGACCTCTCTGTAGCCTGTGTTTCTGTGATGGCACAATGACCTCTCTGTAGCCTGTGGGACAGTGATCTCTCTGTAGCCTGTGGGACAGTGACCTATCTGTAGCCTGTGGGACAGTGACCTATCTGTAGCCTGTGGGACAGTGACCTCTCTGTAGCCTGTGGGACAGTGACCTCTCTGTAGCCTGTGGGACAGGGACCTCTCTGTAGCCTGTGGGACAGTGACCTCTCTGTAGCCTGTGGGACAGTGACCTCTCTGTAGCCTGTGGGACAGTGACCTCTCTGTAGCCTGTGGGACAGTGACCTCTCCCGTAGCCTGTGGGACAGTGACCTCTCTGTAGCCTGTGGGACAGTGACCTCTCTGTAGCCTGTGGGACAGTGACCTCTCTGTAGCCTGTGTTTCTGTGATGGCACAATGACCTCTCTGTAGCCTGTGGGACAGTGATCTCTCTGTAGCCTGTGGGACAGTGACCTATCTGTAGCCTGTGGGACAGTGACCTATCTGTAGCCTGTGGGACAGTGACCTCTCTGTAGCCTGTGGGACAGTGACCTCTCTGTAGCCTGTGGGACAGGGACCTCTCTGTAGCCTGTGGGACAGTGACCTCTCTGTAGCCTGTGGGACAGTGACCTCTCTGTAGCCTGTGGGACAGTGACCTCTCTGTAGCCTGTGGGACAGTGACCTCTCCCGTAGCCTGTGGGACAGTGACCTCTCTGTAGCCTGTGGGACAGTGACCTCTCTGTAGCCTGTGGGACAGTGACCTCTCTGTAGCCTGTGGGACAGTGACCTCTCTGTAGCCTGTGGGACAGTGACCTCTCTGTAGCCTGTGGGACAGTGACCTCTCTGTAGCCTGTGGGACAGTGATGGCACAGTAACCTCTCTGTAGCCTGTGGGACAGTGATGGCACAGTAACCTCTCTGTAGCCTGTGGGACAGTGACCTCTCTGCAGCCTGTGGGACAGTGACCTCTCTGTAGCCTGTGGGACAGTGACCTCTCTGTAGCCTGTGGGACAGTGACCTCTCTGTAGCCTGTGGGACAGTGACCTCTCTGTAGCCTGTGGGACAGTGACCTCTCTGTAGCCTGTGGGACAGTGACCTCTCTGTAGCCTGTGGGACAGTGACCTCTCTGTAGCCTGTGGGACAGTGACCTCTCTGTAGCCTGTGGGACAGTGACCTCTCTGTAGCCTGTGGGACAGTGACCTCTCTGTAGCCTGTGGGACAGTGACCTCTATGTAGCCTGTGGGACAGTGACCTCTCTGTAACCTGTGGGACAGTGACCTCTCTGTAGCCTGTGGGACAGTGACCTCTCTGTAGCCTGTGGGACAGTGACCTCTCTGCAGCCTGTGGGACAGTGACCTCTCTGTAGCCTGTGGGACAGTGACCTCTCTGTAGCCTGTGGGACAGTGACCTCTCTGCAGCCTGTGGGACAGTGACCTCTCTGTAGCCTGTGGGACAGTGACCTCTCTGTAGCCTGTGGGACAGTGACCTCTCTGTAGCCTGTGTTTCTGTGATGGCACAATGACCTCTCTGTAGCCTGTGGGACAGTGATCTCTCTGTAGCCTGTGGGACAGTGACCTCTCTGTAGCCTGTGTTTCTGTGACGGCACAGTCACCTCTCTGTAGCCTGTGGGACAGTGATGGCACAATGACCTCTCTGTAGCCTGTGGGACAGTGACCTCTCTGTAGCCCGTGGGACAGTGACCTCTCTGTAGCCTGTGGGACAGTGACCTCTCTGTAGCCTGTGGGACAGTGACCTCTCTGTAGCCTGTGGGACAGTGACCTCTCTGTAGCCTGTGGGACAGTGACCTCTCTGTAGCCTGTGTTTCTGTGATGGCACAATGACCTCTCTGTAGCCTGTGGGACAGTGATCTCTCTGTAGCCTGTGGGACAGTGACCTCTCTGTAGCCTGTGGGACAGTGACCTCTCTGTAGCCTGTGGGACAGTGACCTCTCTGTAGCCTGTGTTTCTGTGACGGCACAGTCACCTCTCTGTAGCCTGTGGGACAGTGATGGCACAATGACCTCTCTGTAGCCTGTGGGACAGTGACCTCTCTGTAGCCTGTGTTTCTGTGATGGCACAGTAACCTCTCTGTAGCCTGTGGGACAGTGACCTCTCTGTAGCCTGTGGGACAGTGACCTCTCTGTAGCCTGTGGGACAGTGACCTCTCTGTAGCCTGTGGGACAGTGACCTCTCTGTAGCCTGTGGGACAGTGACCTCTATGTAGCCTGTGGGACAGTGATGGCACAGTAACCTCTCTGTAGCCTGTGGGACAGTGATGGCACAGTAACCTCTCTGTAGCCTGTGGGACAGTGACCTCTCTGCAGCCTGTGGTACAGTGACCTCTCTGTAGCCTGTGGGACAGTGACCTCTCTGTAGCCTGTGGGACAGTGACCTCTCTGTAGCCTGTGGGACAGGGACCTCTCTGTAGCCTGTGGGACAGTGACCTCTCTGTAGCCTGTGGGACAGTGACCTCTCTGTAGCCTGTGGGACAGTGACCTCTCTGTAGCCTGTGGGACAGTGACCTCTCTGTAGCCTGTGGGACAGTGACCTCTCTGTAGCCTGTGGGACAGTGATGGCACAGTGACCTCTCTGTAGCCTGTGGGACAGTGATGGCACAGTAACCTCTCTGTAGCCTGTGGGACAGTGACCTCTCTGTAGCCTGTGGGACAGTGATGGCACAGTAACCTGTCTGTAGCCTGTGGGACAGTGATGGCACAGTAACCTCTCTGTAGCCTGTGGGACAGTGATGGCACAGTAACCTCTCTGTAGCCTGTGGGACAGTGACCTCTCTGTAGCCTGTGGGACAGTGATGGCACAGTAACCTGTCTGTAGCCTGTGGGACAGTGATGGCACAGTAACCTCTCTGTAGCCTGTGGGACAGTGATGGCACAGTAACCTCTCTGTAGCCTGTGAGACAGTGACCTCTCTGTAGCCTGTGGGACAGTAACCTCTCTGTAGCCTGTGGGACAGTGATGGCACAGTGACCTCTCTGTAGCCTGTGGGACAGTGATGGCACAGTGACCTCTCTGTAGCCTGTGGGACAGTGATGGCACAGTAACCTCTCTGTAGCCTGTGGGACAGTGACCTCTCTGTAGCCTGTGGGACAGTGAACTCTCTGTAGCCTGTGGGACAGTGAACTCTCTGTAGCCTGTGGGACAGTGACCTCTCTGTAGCCTGTGGGACAGTGATGGCACAGTAACCTCTCTGTAGCCTGTGGGACAGTGATGGCACAGGAACCTCTCTGTAGCCTGTGGCACAGTGATGGCACAGTAACTGCTCTGTAGCCTGTGGGACAGTGATGGCACAGTGACCTCTCTGTAGCCTGTGGGACAGTGATGGCACAGTGAACTCTCTGTAGCCTGTGGGACAGTGAGTGATGATGTCTATCTTGAACCATGTCTCCTACAGAATGATTAGTTTTTACTCCAGTGTAAAACTGTTCAGTCTAAAGGTTGATGAGTTTAGGCCCTGAATGTTCCACATGTTAACTGATAGCGATTTCATGTTGTAAAAAGAAAGAACAGGACAGTCAGAAATACAATAACTAGCACATTTCTAAGTTGTTCAGAGTGAGATAAACTGGATAAACAGCAAACACTCTAGATTTTTCTCTCCCCATCTTCCTATTCATTGAACTAGTGAACTTTTAGTACAATAGCTTTCTGTCTCTCCCCCCTTCCCTGTGCTTGAAGCCGGTCCAAAGCTCCTGTGGCCAGCAGTAGTTCCACGTCCCTGTAGAAGCAGCATGCCATGAGACTGTGAAAAACAGCAGGGTTTCTGCTCTGAGCCGGGGTTTCTGCTGTGAACCAGGGTTTCTGCTGTGAACCAGGGTTTCTGCTGTGAACCGGGGTTTCTGCTGTGAGCCGGGGTTTCTGCTGTGAGCCGGGGTTTCTGCTGTGAGCCGGGGTTTCTGCTGTGAGCCGGGGTTTCTGCTGTGAACCGGGGATTCTGCTGTGAACCGGGGTTTCTGCTGTGAACCGGGGATTCTGCTGTGAACCAGGGTTTCTGCTGTGAAATGGGGGGCCATTCTGCAGATGGTGGGATGTGTCTGAACTGTGGTAGGATACTGTGGTAGGATGCTGTGGTAGGATGCTGTGGTAGGATACTGTGGTAGGATGCTGTGGTAGGAGGCTGTGGTAGGATGCTGTGGTTGGATACTGTGGTAGAATGCTGTGGTAGGATGATGTGGTTGGATGCTGTGGTTGGATACTGTGGTAGTTATACTGTGGTAGGATACTGCGGTAGTTGTACTGTGGTAGGATACTGCGGTAGTTATACTGTGGTAGGATACTGTGGTAGGATACTGTGGTAGTTGTACTGTGGTAGGATTCTGTGGTAGGATACTGTGGTAGGATGCTGTGGTAGGATACTGTGGTAGGATGCTGTGGTAGTTGTACTGTGGTAGGATACTGTGGTAGTTGTACTATGGTAGGATACTGTGGTAGGATGCTGTGGTAGGATCGTGTGGTAGGATACTGTGGTAGGATGCTGTGGTAGGATACTGTGGTAGGATACTGTGGTAGTAATACTGTGTTAGGATACTGTGGTAGGATGCTGTGGTAGTTATACTGTGGTAGGATGCTGTGGTAGGATCCTGTGGTAGGATGCTGTGGTAGTTACCCTGTGGTAGTTATACTGTGGTAGGATGCTGTGGTAGGATGCTGTGGTAGGATACTGTGGTAGGATGCTGTGGTAGGATGCTGTGGTAGGATACTGTGGTAGGATGCTGTGGTAGGATACTGTGGTAGGATGCTGTGGTAGGATGCTGTGGTAGGATAATGTGGTAATATAACATTATTGTTTTGGTAAGGAGAACAACACCTGGATGAAGGCATGCTGCAGCAGCATTGTGGTTGTGGCTGACCAGAGGTGACTTGACATACTGGCCAGAACAAAGGTCAACCCTAATGCTGAGGTGACCTGGTATACTGGCCAGAACAGAGGTCAACCCCAATGCTGAGGTGACCCGACATACTGGCCAGAACAGAGGTCAACCCCAATGTTGAGGTGACCTGGTATACTGGCCAGAACAGAGGTCAACTCCAATGCTGAGGTGACCTGACATACTGGCCAGAACAGAGGTCAACCCTAATGCTGAGGTGACCTGGTATACTGGCCAGAACAGAGGTCAACCCTAATGCTGAGGTGACCTGACATACTGGGCAGAACAGAGGTCAACCCTAATGCTGAGGTGACCTGGTATACTGGCCAGAACAGAGGTCAACCCTAATGCTGAGGTGACCCGAAATACTGGCCAGAACAGAGGTCAACCCCAATGCTGAGGTGACCTGACATACTGGCCAGAACAGAGGTCAACCCTAATGCTGAGGTGACCTGGTATACTGGCCAGAACAGAGGTCAACCCCAATGCTGAGGTGACCCGACATACTGGCCAGAACAGAGGTCAACCCCAATGCTGAGGTGACCTGGTATACTGGCCAGAACAGAGGTCAACCCTAATGCTGAGGTGACCTGGTATACTGGCCAGAACAGAGGTCAACCCTAATGCTGAGGTGACCTGGTATACTGGCCAGAACAGAGGTCAACCCTAATGCTGAGGTGACCCGGTATACTGGCCAGAACAGAGGTCAACCCTAATGCTGAGGTGACCCGACATACTGGCCAGAACAGAGGTCAACCCTAATGCTGAGGTGACCTGGTATACTGGCCAGAACAGAGGTCAACCCTAATGCTGAGGTGACCTGGTATACTGGCCAGAACAGAGGTCAACCCTAATGCTGAGGTGACCTGGTATACTGGCCAGAACAGAGGTCAACCCTAATGCTGAGGTGACCTGGTATACTGGCCAGAACAGAGGTCAACCCCAATGCTGAGGTGACACGACATACTGGCCAGAACAGAGGTCAACCCTAATGCTGAGGTGACCTGGTATACTGGCCAGAACAGAGGTCAACCTTAATGCTGAGGTGACCTGACATACTGGCCAGAACAGAGGTCAACCCTAATGCTGAGGTGACCCGAAATACTGGCCAGAACAGAGGTCAACCCCAATGTTGAGGTGACCTGGTATACTGGCCAGAACAGAGGTCAACTCCAATGCTGAGGTGACCTGACATACTGGCCAGAACAGAGGTCAACCCTAATGCTGAGGTGACCTGGTATACTGGCCAGAACAGAGGTCAACCCTAATGCTGAGGTGACCTGACATACTGGGCAGAACAGAGGTCAACCCTAATGCTGAGGTGACCTGGTATACTGGCCAGAACAGAGGTCAACCCTAATGCTGAGGTGACCTGACATATTGGCCAGAACAGAGATCAACCCTAATGCTGAGGTGACCTGGTATACTGGCCAGAACAGAGGTCAACCCCAATGCTGAGGTGACCTGACATACTGGCCAGAACAGAGGTCAACCCTAATGCTGAGGTGACCTGGTATACTGGCCAGAACAGAGGTCAACCCTAATGCTGAGGTGACCTGAAATACTGGCCAGAACAGAGGTCAACCCCAATGCTGAGGTGACCTGACATACTGGCCAGAACAGAGGTCAACCCTAATGCTGAGGTGACCTGGTATACTGGCCAGAACAGAGGTCAACCCCAATGCTGAGGTGACCCGACATACTGGCCAGAACAGAGGTCAACCCCAATGCTGAGGTGACCTGGTATACTGGCCAGAACAGAGGTCAACCCCAATGCTGAGGTGACACGACATACTGGCCAGAACAGAGGTCAACCCTAATGCTGAGGTGACCTGGTATACTGGCCAGAACAGAGGTCAACCCTAATGCTGAGGTGACCTGACATACTGGCCAGAACAGAGGTCAACCCTAATGCTGAGGTGACCTGCTATACTGGCCAGAACAGAGGTCAACCCTAATGCTGAGGTGACCCGAAATACTGGCCAGAACAGAGGTCAACCCCAATGCTGAGGTGACCTGGTATACTGGCCAGAACAGAGGTCAACCCTAATGCTGAGGTGACCCGACATACTGGCCAGAACAGAGGTCAACCCTAATGCTGAGGTGACCTGGTATACTGGCCAGAACAGAGGTCAACCCCAATGCTGAGTTGACCCGACATACTGGCCAGAACAGAGGTCAACCCCAATGCTGAGGTGACCTAGTATACTGGCCAGAACAGAGGTCAACCCTAATGCTGAGGTGACCTGGTATACTGGCCAGAACAGAGGTCAACCCTAATGCTGAGGTGACCTGGTATACTGGCCAGAACAGAGGTCAACCCTAATGCTGAGGTGACCCGACATACTGGCCAGAACAGAGGTCAACCCTAATGCTGAGGTGACCTGGTATACTGGCCAGAACAGAGGTCAACCCTAATGCTGAGGTGACCTGGTATACTGGCCAGAACAGAGGTCAACCCTAATGCTGAGGTGACCCGAAATACTGGCCAGAACAGAGGTCAACCCCAATGCTGAGGTGACCTGGTATACTGGCCAGAACAGAGGTCAACCCTAATGCTGAGGTGACCCGACATACTGGCCAGAACAGAGGTCAACCCTAATGCTGAGGTGACCTGGTATACTGGCCAGAACAGAGGTCAACCCCAATGCTGAGTTGACCCGACATACTGGCCAGAACAGAGGTCAACCCCAATGCTGAGGTGACCTAGTATACTGGCCAGAACAGAGGTCAACCCTAATGCTGAGGTGACCTGGTATACTGGCCAGAACAGAGGTCAACCCTAATGCTGAGGTGACCTGGTATACTGGCCAGAACAGAGGTCAACCCTAATGCTGAGGTGACCCGACATACTGGCCAGAACAGAGGTCAACCCTAATGCTGAGGTGACCTGGTATACTGGCCAGAACAGAGGTCAACCCTAATGCTGAGGTGACCTGACATACTGGGCAGAACAGAGGTCAACCCTAATGCTGAGGTGACCTGGTATACTGGCCAGAACAGAGGTCAACCCTAATGCTGAGGTGACCTGGTATACTGGCCAGAACAGAGGTCAACCCTAATGCTTAGGTGACCTGGTTTACTGGCCAGAACAGAGGTCAACCCTAATGCTGAGGTGACCCGACATACTGGCCAGAACAGAGGTCAACCCTAATGCTGAGGTGACCTGGTATACTGGCCAGAACAGAGGTCAACCCTAATGCTGAGGTGACCTGGTATACTGGCCAGAACAGAGGTCAACCCGAATGCTGAGGTGACCTGACATACTGGCCAGAACAGAGGTCAACCCTAATGCTGAGGTGACCTAGTATACTGGCCAGAACAGAGGTCAACCCGAATGCTGAGGTGACCTGACATACTGGGCAGAACAGAGGTCAACCCTAATGCTGAGGTGACCTAGTATACTGGCCAGAACAGAGGTCAACCCTAATGCTGAGGTGACCTGGTATACTGGGCAGAACAGAGGTCAACCCTAATGCTGAGGTGACCTGGTATACTGGCCAGAACTGAGGTCAACCCTAATGCTGAGGTGACCCGACATACTGGCCAGAACAGAGGTCAACCCTAATGCTGAGGTGACCTGGTATACTGGCCAGAACAGAGGTCAACCCTAATGCTGAGGTGACCTGACATACTGGGCAGAACAGAGGTCAACCCCAATGCTGAGGTGACCTGACATACTGGCCAGAACAGAGGTCAACCCCAATGCTGAGGGGACCCGACATACTGGCCAGAACAGAGGTCAACCCTAATGCTGAGGTGACCTAGTATACTGGCCAGAACAGAGGTCAACCCCAATGCTGAGGGGTGGTGTGTACAACCTGTTCATTACACACGGACAATAATGATATAGCAACAACGGTTGAGACTACTATTGAGATGACATCATCTTTTGGACATTCATCAGTCCCCAGACAAACCTGGGTGTGACTTCATACAACAAACAGAAGTGACCCAAGAGTGAGAGTCACGGAAACCTTCATAGCACAAAGATCATCAAGGCAATGGACATTCGAACGACGCTCTTAGATCTCAGTCCTATAAAGGTTTTTTAGGAAACTCACACGAGCAGAGGAAAGGGGGGGAAAAAAAACGTCCTTTTGTGGTTCCAGATGCTCCTACAGCTAGGATGAATCAGATCAGAGGGCTGGGAGCCTGTTTAAGAACACAGTAGACCTAAACCAGAGACAGAAGGGGCAACCCAGATATGTCACAGGGGGCTATAAAGTTAAAGCATCTGTTTAGAACATTTTCTCAACACCAAATATGGTAGTGAGAGGAAGTCCAGTGGCAGGAAGTGGGAGACGATCCTTTGTAGCTCAGTTGGTAGAGCATGGTGCTTGTCACGCCAGAGTAGTGGGTTCGACTCTCCACCACTCATAAGTCAAATGTATACACACATGACTATAAGCCGCTTTGGATAAAAGGGTCTGCCAAATGGCATGTTAAAGAGGCTGAAACTAGGCTGACATTCTGTAAATGTTCTCAAAGATTAAATATCTGATCTCAATGAATGTTTCTGTTCCCAAAACTAAAATCTGTCACGAAATATGTTTTATAGACTTTACGCTTTGCCAAAAATGTGCATTCGAATTTAGTTTGTGCATGTCACAGAGGAGGTGTTCCCTAACAAAAATATGCAAATACATGCTACAAAACGCCAACGGGATCTTGCTAGCTCGTGCTTGGCTTTGCCCACCTCCTGCCCATTATGCTTCATTTGCTCTCAAAGTAAACGACACAGATGAACTATCTTGGGTTAGTTATAAATATCTTTGACTTACCTGCTTAATGCTCACATGGTCGTGTAGGTGCAGCTTAGGCTTGGTTAAAGCATCTCTTTATCAAGATGGGAGAGAGGAGGAGAGAGAAGGAGAGAAGAGGAGAGAGGAGGAGAGAGAAGGAGAGAAGAGGAGAGAGAAGGAGAGAAGAGGAGAGAGAAGGAGAGAGAAGGGGAGAAGAGGAGAGAAGAGGAGAGAGGAGGAGAGAGGAGGAGAGAGGAGGAGAGAGGAGGAGAGAGGAGGAGAGAAGAGGAGGAGGAGAGAGAAGGAGAGAAGAGGAGAGAGAAGGAGAGAGGAATAAAGAAGAGGGGAGAGAAGGGGAGAGAAGGAGAGAAGAGGAGAGAAGAGGAGAGAGGAGGAGAGAGGAGGAGAGAGAAGGGGAGAGAAGGAGAGAGGAATAAGAGGGTAGAGAAGGAGAGAGAAGGAAAGAGCATCATGGAATCATCTAACAGGTCATATTAGGACTCAGAAATAGCAGATGAGGAATCGTATCGGGTTCGAGCCATGTAGCCTCCGTTCTCCTCATCAACCCATTGGAAGGTGAATCTTTCTAATAAGTTTGTTTAAAAAAAAAAAAAATTAAAAACAAACCGAAAAACAATCAATCTGTTTGTTAAACTAACAACAATATTTCTAAAATAGGACCGGGTTAGAAGCATGATATCATACATCTCTTCTCTCGTTCCATGGCTCTGTGGGCACATGTAGGTCCGAATGTCTTTAAAACTTCCCATTAGTGCTGCATGGAATTTGGCGCTTGTTTTTTAAGGACACAAATATTGCAGACCCTGGGATTAGGGCTGGAAAATGCCAGTGTGCCAGGTTTTACATTACTAAATTACAAACCAAAGTGTGTTTGAGACTTGCTCCTCCTAAGACCCAGCAAAAAATATATCCCTGAGTGAGAAGTGACTGTGGTTTAGCAATGCTAGGCTAGCCAATCACCACTAGGTTTATCAGCACTAGGCTAGCAAACTAGCTACACACCACTAGATTTATCAGCACTAGGCTAGCAAACTAGGTACACACCACTAGGTTTATCAGCACTAGGCTAGCAAACTAGCTACACACCACTAGATTTATCAGCACTAGGCTAGCAAACTAGGTACACACCACTAGGTTTATCAGCACTAGGCTAGCAAACTAGCTACACACCACTAGATTTATCAGCAATAGGCTAGCAAGCTAGCTGCACACTAGTAGGTTTATCAAATCTAGGCTAGCCAGCTAGCTACACACTAGTAGGTTTATCAGCGCTAGGCTAGCTAGCTAGCTACACACCTAGCTATTCAGAGTCATCCTTGTCGTTAATAACCAAATGTCTCTCAAGTAAAACTCTCAAATAAAATGTTGTCTTGCTAAAATATATTTATTATTCAGTCTTTGCGGATAGGGAGCTACATTCCAGAATGAAAGGAGAAAGCCACACTACTAGAAAACAGACACTCGTATCTTTAGTAGGTCCAATAACACTTGTCATTGTCACCTTGGAGACCAATAAATCCTTCCACCCTCTCTGGTTCAAATGATACTTCAGTACAGAGAACCCACAGGCCAGCTGTTGTGGTTGCTCCTCCATTCTAAAGTATGGATGTAAAAGTCCTGCCACAAACAACTCTATTTCCGAGGTTCAGTCCCTCCCTTCCTGTTTTTTTGAGGATGTTTGAACAGATTTTTTGGAGTCGGGCGAATAAATGTTATTGGCCATCGTAATTGGAGCTGAAAGATACAGTTGCTCTGTTACCTGACACACACACACACACACACACACACACACACAGCCACAGAGAGAGAGAGGGTGACTCCCTAGTACATTCTTAGCATTACTACCAACCACATGAAGAGGCCAGGCCCAACCCTAACCCAGGCCAGCGTAGCGTAGGCTGCTACAGGCCTCAGAGCTGCAAATAGACTGTCACGCAGGAGAAGAGAAGACTTACATCAGCATCCATGAATGGAGCTAATTTCATTAGATTTATTTAGCGAAGGTAGTTCACTTTGTAACTCTTGCCACTGTTTTCCAGGGAGTCCTGAGCTGTGTGGTCACTGTGTGCCAGACTCAGTTAACCTACTACGCTGATTCCACTGTGTCCCTGCCACACAGTCACTTAACCTTGTTAAGTGGAGCGACACAGGGAAACCCAAGAGCAGACTCAGATGAGGAAACAGGGATGAATTAACCAAAATATTTATTGCTACACAGAGAGATATGGAGTGCAGATCTGGGGAAGCTCAGATGAGTTGTAGAGAAACCAGATGTGGAGACTGAGATTGGTGTTGGCTGAGTAGAACAGGATAAACAGGTCCTGAGGGGAATCCAAGATAGTGGTGGTGAGATGTGGAGACTGAGGTTGGAGTTGGCTGAGTAGAACAGGGTGAACAGGTCCTGAGGGGAATCCAAGGTAGTGGTGGTGAGATGTGGAGACTGAGGTTGGAGTTGGCTGAGTAGAACAGGGTGAACAGGTCCTGAGGGGAATCCAAGGTAGTGGTGGTGAGATGTGGAGACTGAGGTTGGAGTTGGCTGAGTAGAACAGGGTGAACAGGTCCTGAGGGGAATCCAAGATAGTGGTGGTGAGATGTGGAGACTGAGGTTGGAGTTGGCTGAGTAGAACAGGGTGAACAGGTCCTGAGGGGAATCCAAGGTAGTGGTGGTGAGATGTGGAGACTGAGGTTGGAGTTGGCTGAGTAGAACAGGATAAACAGGTCCTGAGGGGAATCCAAGATAGTGGTGGTGAGTAAAATCCAGAGGAAGATGGTTGGGTGATGAGATGTGGAACCGGAGACAGGAGTCAGAGACAGAGCAGTAACTGCAATGAGAGGATACAATCATGAACTGACTGAGCAGAGATTATGATCTGGCAGAGTGGAAGTGGCAGAACTGAGTATTTTGTAGAGGTCTTGATTATGGAACGAGTTGCAGCTGGTAGGGTTCTGCTCTGTCTCCAGCACACCTGTCTCCAACCACACAATCACACAGAGATGGAGGGAGAGAGAGAGTGTACAGGGGGAGTAGCTGCAGGTCAAGAAGACACCGGATGAACACCAGAGGGAGTAGCAGGAGCAGATATGACAAACCTACCACGCTGATTCCGCTGTGCCACTGCCACACAGTCAGTTAACCTACCACGCTGATTCCACTGTACCACTGCCACACAGTCAGTTAACCTACCACGCTGATTCCGCTGTGCCATTCCCACACAGTCAGTTAACCTACCACGCTGATTCCACTGTGCCCCTGCCACACAGTCAGTTAACCTACCACGCTGATTCCACTGTGCCCCTGCCACACAGTCAGTTAACCTACCACGCTGATTCCACTGTACCACTGCCACACAGTCAGTTAACCTACCACGCTGATTCCACTGTGCCCCTGCCACACAGTCAGTTAACCTACCACGCTGATTCCGCTGTGCCCCTGCCACACAGTCAGTTAACCTACCACGCTGATTCCACTGTACCACTGCCACACAGTCAGTTAACCTACCACGCTGATTCCACTGTGCCCCTGCCACACAGTCAGTTAACCTACCACGCTGATTCCACTGTACCACTGCCACACAGTCAGTTAACCTACCACGCTGATTCCACTGTACCACTGCCACACAGTCAGTTAACCTACCACGCTGATTCCACTGTACCACTGCCACACAGTCAGTTAACCTACCACGCTGATTCCACTGTGCCCCTGCCACACAGTCAGTTAACCTACCACGCTGATTCCACTGTGCCCCTGCCACACAGTCAGTTAACCTACCACGCTGATTCCACTGTGCCCCTGCCACACAGTCAGTTAACCTACCACGCTGATTCCGCTGTGCCCCTGCCACACAGTCAGTTAACCTACCACGCTGATTCCACTGTGCCCCTGCCACACAGTCAGTTAACCTACCACGCTGATTCCACTGTGCCCCTGCCACACAGTCAGTTAACCTACCACGCTGATTCCGCTGTGCCCCTGCCACACAGTCAGTTAACCTACCACGCTGATTCCACTGTACCACTGCCACACAGTCAGTTAACCTACCACGCTGATTCCACTGTACCACTGCCACACAGTCAGTTAACCTACCACGCTGATTCCATCGTATTTGTATTTATTTGCATTAGGCAGCAGCTTCTCTTCCTGGGGTCCGGCAAAACTAGGACATTATTTGGAGAAGTTGGAGAAGATGGAGAAGCCCCCGTTCGATCCACTGTTTCCACCGTGTCGCTGCTAATCTACCACACTGATATCTCCCTCCATATCCGTGCTTAATAAGTGCTTGATAAATACGACGGCTCCCCAGGGAAATGTCAAGGATTTCTCATGCAATGTAACCTGTACATAGACCGTCACCTCGCTGACTTCACCTCTGACAAAAGCATGGTGGACTTCGTCATCTCCGTACTCACAGGTAAAGCTCTGGATTGGGTCACAGCCCTGTGGGTCGCTCAAAGATCTGATCTGTCCTCTGAATCACGTTTCCCTCTTCGCGGAGGTGTTCGACCATTCAGTTTCAGGTCTTCACACCGGGGACCTGTTATGTGAGCTCCGACAGGGCCATCGCTCAACCACTGTGTGTGCCCTTGAGTTCTGCACCATGGCTGCCGGCAGTGGATGGAGCGAACCAGCTCTCCTTACAGTCTACCGGAGGGGTCTAAATCGGGAGTTACCGAACTGGCCTGCAGAGGAGATTTAACGGACCTGAACCAAAACATCCGGATGTCCATATCCATTGGCAACCTACTGGTGGACCGCAGACCTATACTGTTGCCCATGGCCTGCGAGTCTTCCACGCCATTCTCTCGTCGATCACGGTCTAATAGCCCCGAACCCATGCAGCTCTGCTGCGCTCCTCTCACGACTGCTGAGAGACATCGGAGGTTACATGAAAACCTGTGCCTCTATTGCGGAGAGAGTAACCACCTATTCAGTAGCTGTCCGATACCTCCCCCCCCCGCGAAGGGATGACCACAACCCCTCCACTTCCGCACGGGTAGGCATCTCTCCATTTGTACGTTTTACCACCAAATAGTTTTGTATCCCGGCTCTTCTTCCTGCTAATGGGGTCACTCAGTTTGTGGAGGGACTAGTGGACTCGGGTGCCGCAGGTAATTTCATTGACAATTGGCACAACAGTTAAGAGTAAAATTAATCCCTGTTAATCCTCTCTTTAGGAATAATGCGCTGGATGGACAACCTCTCGGAACTGGTCTTTTGACTCACATGACCGAAAGTATCACTCTTCAGATTGGCCTCCTTCACTGAGGTCATTCAGTTAATGGTGTTGTCTTCGCCTAAAGAACCCCTCATCCTCAGTCACCCCTGGCTAAGCCTTCACGACACTGTCATCTCCTGGCGACAAGGGGAACTGTGGTCATGGTCTCCCGTACCTCTCCCACCTCTATAGAAGGATCGGAGTCTGCCATTCCAACCCACATCCCGCCTGTTTTAAGAACTGCTTCAGTCTACCCTGTCGAGCCACCTCTATAGAAGAATCAGTCTGCCATTCCAACCCACACCCCACCTGTATATAGATTTACGACCCTGCATAGATTACGACCACTCAATGACCTTACTATCAAGAATCGCTTCCCTCTTCCTCTGATTCCGGCTGCACTAGAACAAGTTGGACAGGCTACCATCTACTTCAAACTGGACCTACATAGTGCTTATAACCTGGTCCGTATCTGAAGTGGGGATGCATGAAAGACGACGTTCATCACCGCTAGGGACCAATACAAATAACCGGGTTATGCCTTTCAGTCTCACCAAATCAAATCAAATCAAATGTATTTATATAGCCCTTCGTACATCAGCTGATATCTCAAAGTGCTGTACAGAAACCCAGCCTAAAACCCCAAACAGCAAGCAATGCAGGTGTAGAAGCACGGTGGCTAGGAAAAACTCCCTAGAAAGGCCAAAACCTAGGAAGAAACCTAGAGAGGAACCAGGCTATGTGGGGTGGCCAGTCCTCTTCTGGCTGTGCCGGGTGGAGATTATAACAGAACATGGCCAAGATGTTCAAATGTTCATAAATGACCAGCATGGTCGAATAATAATAAGGCAGAACAGTTGAAAATGGAGCAGCAGCACAGTCAGGTGGAAGTTGAAACTGGAACAGCAGCATGGCCAGGTGGACTGGGGACAGCAAGGAGTCATCATGTCAGGTAGTCCTGGGGCATGGTCCTAGGGCTCAGGTCAGTTGAAACTGGAACAGCAGCATGGCCAGGTGGACTGGGGACAGCAAGGAGTCATCATGTCAGGTAGTCCTGGGGCATGGTCCTAGGGCTCAGGTCAGTTGAAACTGGAGCAGCAGCATGGCCAGGTGGACTGGGGACAGCAAGGAGTCATCATGTCAGGTGGTCCTGGGGCATGGTCCTAGGGCTCAGGTCCTCCTCCGAGAGAAGGAAAGAGAGAAGGAGAGAATTAGAGGACGCACACTTAGATTCACACAGGACACCGAATAGGACAGGAGAAGTACTCCAGATATAACAAACTGACCCCAGCCCCCTGACACATAAACTACTGCAGCATAAATACTGGAGGCAGTCTTCCAGTCCTTCATGAATGAAGTTTTCCAGGACACGATCAATCAGTTCCTCATTGTGTACATTGACAATGTCTTGATCTACTCTCATTCCAATGCAGAGCCCGTCAGCATGTGCAACAGGTCCTCCAACAGATACGGGACCACCATCTTTAAGTCAAGGCTGAGAAGAGCGCCTTTCATGTTACCATGGTAACCTTCCTGGGTTTCGTGTTGACACCAGGAGAGGTCAACATGAACAAAGGCCAAGTCACGGTCGTGCTTAACTGGCCCAAACCCACCACTGTAAAGGAACCTCAGCATTTCCCAGGATTCTCCAACTACTCCCATCGGTTCATCTGAAACGGCAGCAGCACAACCGCTTCTCTCTCAGCTCTCACCAGTCAAAAACTCTGTACCCTGTGGACCAACACCTCCCTTACAGCTTTTGAAACCTTGAAAACGCCTCTTTACCTCTGCACCTCTGCATCCTTAGGCAGCCAGATCCTACCCTTTCTTTTGTTTTGGAGGTTGATGCATCCAAGGTCGGCGTAGGAGTGGTTCTCTCTCAGCGGGTAGGGACCTTGACCAATTTGCTTACCGCCCAAATAGGTCCACAGACGATGCAATCTCAACCACACTGCACACTGCCCTAACCCATCTGGAGAAGAGGAATACCTATATGAGAATGCTGATCATCGACTACAGCTCAGCATTTAACACCATAGTACCCTCCAAACTCGTCCTCAAGCTCGAGACCCTGGGTCTCGACCCTGCCCTGTGCAACTGGATACTGGACTTCCTGACGGGCTGCCCCCAGGTGGTGAGGGTAGGTAACAACATCTCCACCCCGCTGATCCTCAACACTGGGACTCCACAAGGGTACGCTCTGAGCCCTCTCCTGTACTCCCTGTTCACCCACGACTGCGTGGCCATGCACACCTCCAACTCAATCATCAAGTTTGCGGACGACATTACAGTGGTAGGCTTGATTACCAACAACGACGAGACGGCCCTCGGAGTGTGGTGTCAGGAAAATAACCTCACACTCAACATCAACAAAACAAAGGAGATGATCGTGGACTTAAAGGAAACAGCAGAGGGAACACCCCCCTATCCACATCGTCGGACAGCAGTGGAGAGGGTAGTACGTTTTAAGTTCCTCGGCGTACACATCACGGACAAACTGAATTGGTCCACCGACACAGATAGCATCGTGAAGAAGACGCAGTAGCGCCTCTTCAACCTCAGGAGGCTGAAGAAATTTGGCTTGTCACCAAAAGCACTCACAAACTTCTACAGATGCACAATCGAGAGCATCCAGTCGGGCTGTATCACCGCCTGGTACGGCAACTGCTCCGCCCTCAACCGTAAGGCTCTCCAGAGGGTAGTGAGGTCTGCACAACGCATCACCGGGGGCAAACTACCTGCCCTCCAGGACACCTACACCACCCGATGTCACAGGAAAGCCATAAAGATCATCAAGGACAATAACCACCCGAGCCACTGCCTGTTCACCCCGCTATCATCCAGAAGGCGAGGTCAGTACAGGTGCATCAAAGCAGGGACCGAGAGACTGAAAAACAACTTCTATCTCAAGGCCATCAGACTGTTAAACAACCACCACTAACATTGAGTGGCTGCTGCCAACACACTGACTCAACTCCAGCCACTTTAATAATGGGAATTGATGGGAAATATATCACTAGCCACTTTAAACAATGCTACTTAATATAATGTTTACATACCCTACACTACTCATCTCATATGTATATACTGTACTCTATATCATCTACTGCATCTTTATGTAATACATGTGTCACATTCTGACCTTTATTTCCTTTGTTTTGTCGTTATTTAGTGTTGGTCAGGGCAGTCTATGTTTTGTATTTATTTAGTGTTAGTCAGGGCGTGAGTTGGGGTGGGCAGTCTATGTTTTTTATTTATTTAGTACGGTCAGGGTGTGAGTTGGGGTGGGCAGTCTATGTTTTGTCGTTATTTAGTATGGTCAGGGCGTGAGTTGGGGTGGGCAGTCTGTTTGTTTTTCTATGATTTGGGGATTTGTATGTTTCGGCCTAGTATGGTTCTCAATCAGAGGCAGGTGTCATTAGTTGTCTCTGATTGAGAATCATACTTAGGTAGCCTGGGTTTCACTGTGTGTTTGTGGGTGATTGTCTATGTTAGTTGCTTGTGTTCAGCACAGTCCTTATTATAGCTTCACGGTCGTTATTGGTTTATTGTTTATTGTATTCAGTGTTCAGTGCTTTCTTTAATTAAATATTCATCATGAACACATACCACGCCGCATTTTGGTCCTCCGATCCTTCTCGCCTCTCCTCTCAGATGAAGAGGAGGACGAACGTGACAACATGTATCACTAGCCACTTTAAACTATTCCACTTTGTTTACATACCCTACATTACTCATCTCATATGTATATACTGTACTCAATACCATCTACTGCATCTTGCCTATGCCGTTCTGTACCATCACTCATTCATATATCTTTATGTACATTTTCTTCATCCCTTTACACTTGTGTGTATAAGGTAGTAGTTGTGGAATTGTTAGGTTAGATTACTCGTTGGTTATTACTGCATTGTCGGAACTAGAAGCACAAGCATTTCACTACACTCGCATTAACATCTGCTAACCATGTATATGTGACCATTAACATCTGCTAACCATGTGACCATTAACATCTGCTAACCATGTGACCATTAACATCTGCTAACCATGTGACCATTAACATCTGCTAACCATGTGTATGTGACCAATAACATCTGCTAACCATGTGACCATTAACATCTGCTAACCATGTGTTATGTGACCATTAACATCTGCTAACCATGTGTTATGTGACCATTAACATCTGCTAACCATGTGTAATGTGACCATTAACATCTGCTAACCATGTGTTATGTGACCATTAACATCTGCTAACCATGTGTTATGTGACCATTAACATCTGCTAACCATGTGTAATGTGACCATTAACATCTGCTAACCATGTGTTATGTGACCATTAACATCTGCTAACCATGTGTTATGTGACCATTAACATCTGCTAACCATGTGTAATGTGACCATTAACATCTGCTAACCATGTGTTATGTGACCATTAACATCTGCTAACCATGTGTTATGTGACCATTAACATCTGCTAACCATGTGTTATGTGACCATTAACATCTGCTAACCATGTGTAATGTGACCATTAACATCTGCTAACCATGTGTATGTGACCATTAACATCTGCTAACCATGTGTAATGTGACCATTAACATCTGCTAACCATGTGTATGTGACCATTAACATCTGCTAACCATGTGTTATGTGACCATTAACATCTGCTAACCATGTGTAATGTGACAAATACATTTGATTTGGTGAAGTTGTTTCACGCACCTGCCCTTCCTCAAGCTCTAGCTGGTTGTAAAAAAAGCTGATGAATGAATGAAAATAATGTTCTTCCCCAAAAACACAGAAAAACGACAATCTGTTTCAGTAGCTATATAGTTAGCTAGCTGTTAGCTGTTAGCTGTTAGCTGTTAGCTGTTAGCTGTTAGCTGTTAGCTAGCTAACTATATAGCTAGGTGTCATCATCTAAAATAACTCAAATTTATAAGACAGTTCCTTATTTGATTAATGGTGATCAGACCCATCTATGTGAGGCTAGCCACAATATTGGACTTTGTGGTTAGCCTTCAAAATAAAAGTATGTAATTGACAGTGATGAAAAATAATACAAATAGTAGAATTATGCCATAATTGAATAGATCATGCTAAACGACGTTGGAATGTTGTTAAATAAAATCAACAAAAGTAATTTAATAATTTGCTAATTTGACAAAAATCTGTTGAAATCACACCTGTATTAGACTTTAGAATTGCATTGGAGGCATCCTTATTTCCCTGTACAGCCTTACCTATGGATTTTGGATCAATGACGTGGGGTATCAGTCTACTCAGTGACACCCAGAGAACATTAGCATCGTAGCTCTTATTGCGGGACTCTGAAACAACTGTGAATTGAGAATCATTTATTGTCAACCTGTGTGTGTTGAACACTATTCCAGAGGAAAAACAATACTGCGTGGATGTTTTGAAGTCTGATAGCTCTGAGGAGGACGTTGGGAAAAAATATCTCGGGTATTGAGTAGACTGATACCCTATTTCATTGATCCCCAATCTTTAGGTAAAGCTGTACAGTGCAATGTGAATGTCAATACACACAATAGGCTGACTGGGGAGGTGGTTTCACACAGTCACAGTCCCGTGATAAGAGCTACAACGCCAATATTTGCGTTAACTCTTCACAGTTGTGTTCTGTGGGTGTCACAGAGTAGACTGATACCTCATTTTATTTCTTCACATTCCAACCTTGTTTAAAACTTCTTATGGCTGCAATCCCGTTAACGGGATGATGTGACAACAGCCAGTGAAAGTGCAGGGCGCCAATTTCAAAACATCAAAAATCTCATAATTAACATTCCTCAAACAAACATGTGTATAATACCATTTTAAAGCTATTCTCGTTGTTAATCCCACCACAGTGACCGATTTCAAATATGCTTTACAGCAAAAGCACCACAAACGATTATGTTAGGTCACCACATAGCCACAGAAAACACAGCCATTTTTCCAGCCAAAGATTTTCCAGCCAGAGTCACAAAAACCACAAATAGAGATCAAATTAATCACTAACCTTTGATCATCTTCATCAGATGACACTCATAGGACTTCATGTTACACAATACATGTATGTTTTGTTTGATAAAGTTCATATTTATCAAAATATATGAGTTTACATTGGCGCGTTACATTCACTAGTTCCAAAAACATCCAGTGATTTTGCATAGCCACATCATTCAACATAAATACTCATCATAAATGTAGATGACAATACACATGGACTTATAGATATACCTCTCCTTAATGCAACCGCTGTGTCTGATTTTTTATTAAACTTTACGGAATAAGCAAAGCATGCAATAATCTGAGACGGAGCTCAGAAGAACTAGTCACAATAGCCACCATGTTGGCTTCAACATTAACAAGATGTTAAATATTCCCTTACCTTTGATGATCTACATCAGAAAGCACTCCAGGAATGCCAGGTCCACAATAAATGTTTGTTTTGTTTGATAATGTCCATTATTTATGTCCAAATACCTTCTTCTGTTAGCGCGTTTGGTATACATATCCAAACGCTCATTCTGGTTAGCGTTACGTTGGACAAAAACTTTAAAAAGTTATATTACTGGTCGAAGAAACATTTCAAACTAAGTACAGAATCAATCATTAGGATGTTTTTAACATATAGCTTCAATAAAGTTCCAACCGGAGTATTCCTTCGTGTCTTCATGAGCAATGGAACGCAAGTGGGTACCATGAGGAATAAACATGATCAGAAAATGGCTGACTGCCAGACACCTGATAGATTCTGCTCTCATTCACTCCCATTACACAGTAGAAGTATCATTCAAATTTCTATAGATGGTTGACATCTAGTGGAACCCCTAGGCAGTGCAACATCATTAATATCTCAAGGGGATTTCATTGGGAACTGTGGTAAATACATACAAAGCTCAGATTTCTCACTTCCTGTTTTGATTTCTCCTCAGTATTTTGCCTGCCATATGAGTTATGTTATACTCACAGACATCATTCGAACAGTTTTAGAAACTTTAGAGTGTTTTCTATCCAATACTAATAATAATATGCATATATTAGCAACTGAGACTGAGGAGCAGGCCGTTTACTTTAGGCACCTTATTCGTCCAAGCTACTCAATACTGCCCCCCAGCCATAAGAAGTTAACATTATCTAGTCTAAATATGGCATAATTCCACAAATTGTAACCTTCTGCATCACTTTCAAAGAGGTACTTTTATTTTGAAGGCAAACCGTAAATTCCACTATTGTTCGTGGCCAGTGTGTGCTTGTTCCCAGACTTGTTCCCAGACTTTTCTTGTACAGCTTTTGACAGAGCTACTGATAGTAGTAGTGGTGGCGCTTGGCTTGCACGTGCAAATTCTTCACACATCATTCTATTATAGAAGGAGGACTGTCAAATTAAAAGCTTATTTAACGCGTCAAATAGTGTTAATAACATGTTTTTCTTTTACACGTAAAGACCCAAACGGCGTTCCCTACGTAGCACTCACATCTGTAACCATGAAGTCCTTTGAAAGGCTGGTCATGGCTCACATCAACACCATTATGCCAGAAACCCCGGACCCCCTCCAATTCACATACCGCCCCAATAGATCCACAGATGATGCGATCGCTACTCCATTCCTCACTGCCCTCTCCCACCTCGAAAAGAGGAACAGCCACATGTACATGCTATTCATAGACTACAGCTTAGCGTTCAACACCATAGTGCCCTCCAAGCTCATTACTAAGCTAAGGACCCTGGGACTGAACACCTCCCTCTGCAACCTGATCCTGGACTTCCTGACTGGTTGCTCCCAGGTGGTGAGGGGCGGTGTTATGAGGGCAGGGGGCGGTGTTATGAGGGTGAGGGGCGGTGTTATGAGGGCAGGGGGCGGTGTTATGAGGGCGAGGGGCGGTGCTATGAGGGCAGGGGCGGTGCTATGGGGGGGGCGGTGTTATGAGGGCAGGGGGCGGTGTTATGAGGGCAGGGGGGGCGGTGCTATGAGGGCAGGGGCGGTGATGAGGGCAGGGGGCGGTGTTATGAGGGCAGGGGTGTTATGGGAGGGCAGGGGGGGCGGTGTTATGAGAGGGCAGGGGGAGGGGCGGTGTTATGAGGGCGAGGGGGCGGTGTTATGAGGGCGAGGGGCGTGTTATGAGGGCAGGGGGCGGTGTTATGAGGGTGAGGGGGCGGTGTTATGAGGGTGAGGGGGCGGTGTGATGGGGGCGGGGGGCGGTGTTATGAGGGCAGGGGGCGGTGTTATGAGGGCAGGGGCGGTGTTATGAGGGCAGGGCGGTGTTATGAGGGTGATGGGGGCGGTGTTATGAGGGCGAGGGGGCGGTGTTATGAGGGGGGGCGGTGTTATGAGGGCGAGGGGCGGTGGAGGCGAGGGGGTGTTATGAGGGGCGGTGGGTGAGGGGGCGGTGTTATGAGGTCGAGGGGGCGGTGTTATGAGGGCAGGGGCGGTGTTATGAGGGCAGGGGCGGTGTTATGAGGGCAGGGGGCGGTGTTATGGAGGGCAGGGTGTTATGAGGGGGGGGCGGTGTTATGAGGGCAGGGGGGGGGGCGGTGTTATGAGGGCAGGGGGAAGTGTTATGAGGGAGAGGGGCGGTGTTATGAGGGGGGAGGGGGCGGTGTTATGAGGGTGAGGGGGAAGTGTTGTGAGGAGAGCGGTGTTATGAGGGCAGGGGGAAGTGTTGTGAGGGGGAGGGGCGGTGTTATGAGGGCAGGGGGAAGTGTTATGAGGGTGAGGGGGCGGTGTTATGAGGGCAGGGGCGAAGTGTTGTGAGGGCAGGGGGCGGTGTTATGAGAGGGGGCGGTGTTATGAGGAGGGGGCGGTGTTATGAGGGTGAGGGGAAGTGTTGTGAGGGTGAGGGGGCGGTGTTATGAGGGTGAGGGGGAAGTGTTGTGAGGGAGAGGGGCGGTGTTATGAGGGCAGGGGCGGTGTTATGAGGGTGAGGGCGAAGTGTTGGGGCGGGGCGGTGTTATGAGGGTGAGGGGGAAGTGTTGTGAGGGAGGCGGTGTTATGAGGGGGAAGTGTTGTGAGGGGGGCGGTGTTATGAGGGCAGGGGCGGTGTTATGAGGGCAGGGGGCGGTGTTATGAGGGTGAGGGGGAAGTGTTGTGAGGGAGAGGGGCGGTGTTATGAGGGCAGGGGGCGGTGTTATGAGGGCAGGGGGCGGTGTTATGAGGGTGAGCGGGGGCGGTGTTATGAGGGGGAAGTGAGGGAGGGGCGGTGTTAGAGGGCAGGGGGAAGTGTTGTGAGAGGAGAGGGCGGTGTTAGAGGGCAGGGGGAAGTGTTGTGAGGGTGAGGGGCGGTGTTATGAGGGTGAGGGGGAAGTGTTGTGAGGGGAGGGGCGGTTAAGGAGGGGCGATGTTATGAGGGTGAGGGGCGGTGTTATGAGGGTGAGGGGGAAGTGTTGAGGGCAGGGGGCGGTGTTATGAGGGTGAGGGGAAGTGTTGTG
Source organism: Oncorhynchus nerka (assembly GCF_034236695.1). Classification (NCBI taxonomy): domain Eukaryota; kingdom Metazoa; phylum Chordata; class Actinopteri; order Salmoniformes; family Salmonidae; genus Oncorhynchus; species Oncorhynchus nerka. The sequence goes on along the minus strand of NC_088408.1, from coordinate 102,374,451 downwards.
AGGGGAGGGGCGGTGTTAGGAGAGCGAGGGGGCGGTTATGAGGGTGAGGGGGCGGTGTTATGAGGGTGAGGGGGAAGTGTTGTGAGGGTGAGGGGGCGGTGTTATGAGGGTGAGGGGGAAGTGTTGTGAGGGAGAGGGGCGGTGTTAGGGGCAGGGGGAAGTGTTGTGAGGGAGAGGGGGCGGTGTTAGGGGAGGGGGAAGTGTTGTGAGGGAGAGGGGGCGGTTATGAGGGTGAGGGGGAAGGGGAGGGAGAGGGGCGGTGTTATGAGGGTGAGGGGGAAGTGTTGTGAGGGAGAGGGCGGTGTTATGAGGGTGAGGGGGAAGTGTTGTGAGGGAGAGGGGGCGGTGTTATGAGGGTGAGGGGGAAGTGTTGTGAGGGAGAGGGGCGGTGTTATGAGGGTGAGGGGAAGTGTTGTGAGGGAGAGGGGAAGTGTTGTGAGGGAGGGGCGGTGTTATGAGGGAGAGGGGCGGTGTTATGGAGGGTGAGGGGGAAGGGCAGGGAGAGGGGCGGTGTTATGAGGGTGAGGGGGAAGTGTTGAGGGAGGGGCAGGGGGGTGAGGGGGAAGTGTTGTGAGGGAGAGGGGGTGTTAGAGGGCAGGGGGAAATGTTGTGAGGGTGAGGGGGCGGTGTTATGAGGGCAGGGGGAAGTGTTGTGAGGGAGAGGGGCGGTGTTATGAGGGCAGGGGGGTGAGGGGGCGGTGTTATGAGGGCAGGGGGAAGTGTTGTGAGGGAGAGGGGCGGTGTTATGAGGGTGAGGGGGAAGTGTTATGAGGGAGAGGGAAGGTGATGAGGGTGAGGGGGAAGTGTTGTGAGGGGAGAGGGGGAAGTGTTATGAGGGGAGAGGGGCGGTGTTAGGGTGAGGGGGAAGTGTTGTGAGGGAGAGGGGCGGTGTTATGGAGGGCAGGGGGGGTGTTATGAGGGCAGGGGGAAGTGTTGTGAGGGAGAGGGGTATTATGAGGGCAGGGGCGGTGTTATAGGGTGAGGGGGAAGTGGGGAGAGGGGCGGTGTTATGAGGGTGAGGGGGAAGTGTTGTGGGGGGGGGAAGTGTTATGAGGGAGGGGCGGTGTTATGAGGGTGAGGGGGAGGGAGGGCAGGGGCGGTGTTATGAGGGTGAGGGAGGGAGAGGGGCGGAAGGGTGAGGGGGAAGTGTTGTGAGGGAGAGAAGGGGGGGGCGGTGTTATGAGGGCAGGGGGGAGAGGGCGGTGTTATGAGGGCAGGGGGAAGGTTGTGAGGGAGAGGGGCGGTGTTATGGGAGGGCAGGGGCGGTGTTATGAGGGAGAGGGGCGGTGTTATGAGGGCAGGGGCGGTGTTATGAGGGAGGGCAGGGGGGAGAGGGGGCGGTGTTATGAGGGAGGGCGGTGTTATGAGGGAGAGGGGGCGGAGGGAGGGGCGGTGTTATGGGAGGGCGGCTGTGTTATGGAGGGAGAGGGGCGGCACTATGAGGGCAGGGGGCGAAGTGTTGTGAGGGCAGGGGGCGGTGTTATGAAATGCTGCTGTAGGTGTTAACGGAGCCCCCACAGGTGCTCTCTACTCTGCCTCCCTTCACCAGACCACAGGTGCTCTCTACTCTGCCTCCCTTCACCAGACCACAGGTGCTCTCTACTCTGCCTCCCTTCACCAGACCACAGGTGCTCTCTACTCTGCCTCCCTTCACCAGACCACAGGTGCTCTCTACTCTGCCTCCCTTCACCAGACCACAGGTGCTCTCTACTCTGCCTCCCTTCACCAGACCACAGGTGCCTCTACTCTGCCTCCCTTCACCAGACCACAGGTGCACTAATGCCTCCCTTTCACCAGACCACAGGTGCCTAAACTCTGCCTCCCTTCACCAGACCACAGGTGCCTCTACTCTGCCTCCTCTTCACCAGACCACAGGTGCTCTCTACTCTGCCTCCACTTCACCACCAAAGGTGCTCTCTACTCTGCCTCCCTTCAAGCCACAGGTGCTCTCTACTCTGCCTCCTTCACCAGACCACAGGTGCTCTCTACTCTGCCTCCCTTCACCCCACAGGTGCTGTAACTCTGCCTCCTTCACCAGACCACAGGTGCTCTAACTCTGCCTCCAACCAGACCACAGGTGCTCTCTACTCTGCCTCCCTTCACCAGACCACAGGTGCTCTCTACTCTGCCTCCCTTCACCAGACCACAGGTGCTCTCTACTCTGCCTCCCTTAACCAGAGCACAGGTGCTCTCTACTCTGCCTCCCTTCACCAGACCACAGGTGCACTCTGCTCTGCCTCCCTTAACCAGAGCACAGGTGCTCTCTACTCTGCCTCCCTTCATCAGAGCACAGGGCAGGTTAGCGCTATGAGCAAAGGACACTAATGACAAGGAGATTAAGTAGGGGGGATAAACTTGGGATGAAGAGAGGGGGAGGGAGTTGTCCTCTGTGTCACCTCTGCATGTGAAAACACTTCACACCAAAAGCCCTTGAGAAGCAATTATTTTCCTTCTATCTTTTCCTTGGACATGATCATGGGTTGGTTGTGCTTGTGTCAGCTTGAAGTGAGACTAAGGGCTGTAGTCTCTCTAATTCCAACATTTATGAGCTCTGATCCAACAGCAGCAGTAAAATAACAGTAGCGAGGCTTTATACAGGGGAGGCTATATACAGGGTATTACGGTACAGAGTCAATGTGGAGGCTATATACAGGGTATTACGGTACAGAGTCAATGTGGAGGCTATATACAGGGTATTACAGTACAGAGTCAATGTGGAGGCTATATACAGGGTATTACGGTACAGAGTCAATGTGGAGGCTATATACAGGGTATTACGGTACAGAGTCAATGTGGAGGCTATATACAGGGTATTACGGTACAGAGTCAATGTGGAGGCTATATACAGGGTGTTACGGTACAGAGTCAATGTGGAGGCTATATACAGGGTATTACGGTACAGAGTCAATGTGGAGGCTATATACAGGGTATTACGGTACAGAGTCAATGTGGAGGCTATATACAGGGTGTTACGGTACAGAGTCAATGTGGAGGCTATATACAGGGTATTACGGCACAGAGTCAATGTGGAGGCTATATACAGGGTATTACGGTACAGAGTCAATGTGGAGGCTATATACAGGGTATTACGGTACAGAGTCAATGTGGAGGCTATATACAGGGTATTACGGCACAGAGTCAATGTGGAGGCTATATACAGGGTATTACGGTACAGAGTCAATGTGGAGGCTATATACAGGGTATTACGGTACAGAGTCAATGTGGAGGCTATATACAGGGTATTACGGTACAGAGTCAATGTGGAGGCTATATACAGGGTGTTACGGTACAGAGTCAATGTGGAGGCTATATACAGGGTATTACGGTACAGAGTCAATGTGGAGGCTATATACAGGGTATTACGGTACAGAGTCAATGTGGAGGCTATATACAGGGTATTACGGTACAGAGTCAATGTGGAGGCTATATACAGGGTATTACGGTACAGAGTCAATGTGGAGGCTATATACAGGGTATTACGGTACAGAGTCAATGTGGAGGCTATATACAGGGTGTTACGGTACAGAGTCAATGTGGAGGCTATATACAGGGTATTACGGTACAGAGTCAATGTGGAGGCTATATACAGGGTATTACGGTACAGAGTCAATGTGGAGGCTATATACAGGGTATTACGGTACAGAGTCAATGTGGAGGCTATATACAGGGTATTACGGTACAGAGTCAATGTGGAGGCTATATACAGGGTATTACGGCACAGAGTCAATGTGGAGGCTATATACAGGGTATTACGGTACAGAGTCAATGTGGAGGCTATATACAGGGTATTACGGTACAGAGTCAATGTGGAGGCTATATACAGGGTATTACGGTACAGAGTCAATGTGGAGGCTATATACAGGGTATTACGGTACAGAGTCAATGTGGAGGCTATATACAGGGTGTTACGGTACAGAGTCAATGTGGAGGATATATACAGAGTCAATGTGGAGGCTATATACAGGGTATTACGGTACAGAGTCAATGTGGAGACTATATACAGGGTATTACGGTACAGAGTCAATGTGGAGGCTATATACAGGGTATTACGGTACAGAGTCAATGTGGAGGCTATATACAGGGTATTACGGTACAGAGTCAATGTGGAGGCTATATACAGGGTATTACGGTACAGAGTCAATGTGGAGGCTTTATACAGGGTATTACGGTACAGAGTCAATGTGGAGGCTATATACAGGGTATTACGGTACAGAGTCAATGTGGATGCTATATACAGGGTATTACGGTACAGAGTCAATGTGGAGGCTATATACAGGGTGTTACGGTACAGAGTCAATGTGGATGCTATATACAGGGTATTACGGTACAGAGTCAATGTGGAGGCTATATACAGGGTATTACGGTACAGAGTCAATGTGGAGGCTATATACAGGGTATTACGGTACAGAGTCAATGTGGAGGCTATATACAGGGTATTACGGTACAGAGTCAATGTGGAGGCTATATACAGGGTATTACGGTACAGAGTCAATGTGGAGGCTATATACAGGGGTATTACGGTACAGAGTCAATGTGGGAGGCTATATACAGGGTATTACGGTACAGAGTCAATGTGGAGGCTATATACAGGGTATTACGGTACAGAGTCAATGTGGAGGCTATATACAGGGTATTACGGTACAGAGTCAATGTGGAGGCTATATACAGGGTATTACGGCACAGAGTCAATGTGGAGGCTATATACAGGGTATTACGGTACAGAGTCAATGTGGAGGCTATATACAGGGTATTACGGTACAGAGTCAATGTGGAGGCTATATACAGGGTATTACGGTACAGAGTCAATGTGGAGGCTATATACAGGGTATTACGGTACAGAGTCAATGTGGAGGCTATATACAGGGTATTACGGTACAGAGTCAATGTGGAGGCTATATACAGGGGTTACCAGTACAGAGTCAATGTGGAGGCTATATACAGGGTATTACGGTACAGAGTCAATGTGGAGGCTATATACAGGGTATTACGGTACAGAGTCAATGTGGAGGCTATATACAGGGGGTATTACGGTACAGAGTCAATGTGGAGGCTATATACAGGGGTACGGTACAGAGTCAATGTGGAGGCTATATACAGGGTATTACGGTACAGAGTCAATGTGGAGGCTATATACAGGGTATCGGTACAGAGTCAATGTGGAGGCTATATACAGGGGGTATCGGTACAGAGTCAATGTGGAGGCTATATACAGGGGGTATTACGGTACAGAGTCAATGTGGAGGCTATATACAGGGGGTATTACGGTACAGAGTCAATGTGGAGGCTATATACAGGGGGTATTACGGTACAGAGTCAATGTGGAGGCTATATACAGGGGGTATCGGTACAGAGTCAATGTGGAGGCTATATACAGGGTATTACGGTACAGAGTCAATGTGGAGGCTATATACAGGGGGTATCGGTACAGAGTCAATGTGGAGGCTATATACAGGGTATTACGGTACAGAGTCAATGTGGAGGCTATATACAGGGTATTACGGTACAGAGTCAATGTGGAGGCTATATACAGGGGGTACGGTACAGAGTCAATGTGGAGGCTATATACAGGGTATTACGGTACAGAGTCAATGTGGAGGCTATATACAGGGTATTACGGTACAGAGTCAATGTGGAGGCTTTATACAGGGTATTACGGTACAGAGTCAATGTGGAGGCTATATACAGGGTATTACGGTACAGAGTCAATGTGGAGGCTATATACAGGGTACCGGTACAGAGTCAATGTGGAGGCTATATACAGGGTATTACGGTACAGAGTCAATGTGGAGGCTTTATACAGGGTATTACGGTACAGAGTCAATGTGGAGGCTATATACAGGGTATTACGGTACAGAGTCAATGTGGAGGCTTTATACAGGGGGTTACGGCACAGAGTCAATGTGGAGGCTATATACAGGGTATACGGCACAGAGTCAATGTGGAGGCTATATACAGGGGGTATCGGTACAGAGTCAATGTGGAGGCTATATACAGGGTATCGGTACAGAGTCAATGTGGAGGCTATATACAGGGTATTACGGTACAGAGTCAATGTGGAGGCTATATACAGGGTATCGGTACAGAGTCAATGTGGAGGCTATATACAGGGGGTATTACGGTACAGAGTCAATGTGGAGGCTATATACAGGGTATTACGGTACAGAGTCAATGTGGAGGCTATATACAGGGTATTACGGTACAGAGTCAATGTGGAGGCTATATACAGGGTATTACGGTACAGAGTCAATGTGGAGGCTATATACAGGGGGTACCGGTACAGAGTCAATGTGGAGGCTATATACAGGGTATTACGGTACAGAGTCAATGTGGAGGCTATATACAGGGTATTACGGTACAGAGTCAATGTGGAGGCTATATACAGGGTATTACGGTACAGAGTCAATGTGGAGGCTATATACAGGGTATTACGGCACAGAGTCAATGTGGAGGCTATATACAGGGTATTACGGCACAGAGTCAATGTGGAGGCTATATACAGGGTATTACGGTACAGAGTCAATGTGGAGGCTATAGACAGGGTATTACGGTACAGAGTCAATGTGGAGGCTATATACAGGGTATTACGGTACAGAGTCAGTGTGGAGGCTATATACAGGGTATTACGGTACAGAGTCAATGTGGAGGCGATATACAGGGTATTACGGTACAGAGTCAATGTGGAGGCTATATACAGGGTATTACGGTACAGAGTCAATGTGGAGGCTATATACAGGGTATTACGGTACAGAGTCAATGTGGAGGCTATATACAGGGGGTATCGGTACAGAGTCAATGTGGAGACTATACACAGGGTATTACGGTACAGAGTCAATGTGGAGGCTATATACAGGGGGTATCGGTACAGAGTCAATGTGGAGGCTATATACAGGGTATTACGGTACAGAGTCAGTGTGGAGGCTATATACAGGGTATTACGGTACAGAGTCAATGTGGAGGCTATATACAGGGGGTACCAGTACAGAGTCAATGTGGAGGCTATATACAGGGTATTACGGTACAGAGTCAATGTGGAGGCTATATACAGGGGGGTACAGAGTCAATGTGGAGGCTATATACAGGGTATTACGGTACAGAGTCAATGTGGAGGCTATATACAGGGTATTACGGTACAGAGTCAATGTGGAGGCTATATACAGGGTATTACGGTCCAGAGTCAATGTGGAGGCTATATACAGGGTATTACGGCACAGAGTCAATGTGGAGGCTATATACAGGGTATTACGGTACAGAGTCAATGTGGAGGCTATAGACAGGGTATTACGGTACAGAGTCAATGTGGAGGCTATATACAGGGTATTACGGTACAGAGTCAATGTGGAGGCTATATACAGGGTATTACGGTACAGAGTCAATGTGGAGGCTATATACAGGGTATTACGGCACAGAGTCAATGTGGAGGCTATATACAGGGGTACGGCACAGAGTCAATGTGGAGGCTATATACAGGGGGTACCGGCACAGAGTCAATGTGGAGGCTATATACAGGGGGTTACGGTACAGAGTCAATGTGGAGGCTATATACAGGGGGTATTACGGTACAGAGTCAATGTGGAGGCTATATACAGGGTATTACGGTACAGAGTCAATGTGGAGGCTATATACAGGGTATTACGGTACAGAGTCAATGTGGAGGCTATATACAGGGGGTATCGGTACAGAGTCAATGTGGAGGCTATATACAGGGGGTTACGGTACAGAGTCAATGTGGAGGCTATATACAGGGGGTACGGTACAGAGTCAATGTGGAGGCTATATACAGGGTATTACGGTACAGAGTCAATGTGGAGGCTATATACAGGGTATTACGGTACAGAGTCAATGTGGAGGCTATATACAGGGGGTACCGGTACAGAGTCAATGTGGAGGCTATATACAGGGGGTTACGGTACAGAGTCAATGTGGAGGCTATATACAGGGGGTTACGGTACAGAGTCAATGTGGAGGCTATATACAGGGTATTACGGTACAGAGTCAATGTGGAGGCTATATACAGGGTATTACGGTACAGAGTCAATGTGGAGGCTATATACAGGGTATTACGGTACAGAGTCAATGTGGAGGCTATATACAGGGTATTACGGTACAGAGTCAATGTGGAGGCTATAGACAGGGTATTACGGTACAGAGTCAATGTGGAGGCTATATACAGGGTATTACGGTACAGAGTCAATGTGGAGGCTATATACAGGGTATTACGGTACAGAGTCAATGTGGAGGCTATATACAGGGTATTACGGTACAGAGTCAATGTGGAGGCTATATACAGGGTATTACGGTACAGAGTCAATGTGGAGGCTATATACAGGGTATTACGGTACAGAGTCAATGTGGAGGCTATATACAGGGGTATCGGTACAGAGTCAATGTGGAGGCTATATACAGGGTATTACGGTACAGAGTCAATGTGGAGGCTATATACAGGGGGGTATTACGGTACAGAGTCAATGTGGAGGCTATATACAGGGTATTACGGTACAGAGTCAATGTGGAGGCTATATACAGGGTATTACGGTACAGAGTCAATGTGGAGGCTATATACAGGGGGTACGGTACAGAGTCAATGTGGAGGCTATATACAGGGTATTACGGTACAGAGTCAATGTGGAGGCTATATACAGGGGGTACAGAGTCAATGTGGAGGCTATATACAGGGTATTACGGTACAGAGTCAATGTGGAGGCTATATACAGGGTATTACGGTACAGAGTCAATGTGGAGGCTATATACAGGGTATTACGGTACAGAGTCAATGTGGAGGCTATATACAGGGTATTACGGCACAGAGTCAATGTGGAGGCTATATACAGGGGGTATTACGGTACAGAGTCAATGTGGAGGCTATATACAGGGTATTACGGTACAGAGTCAATGTGGAGGCTATATACAGGGTATTACGGTACAGAGTCAATGTGGAGGCTATATACAGGGTATTACGGTACAGAGTCAATGTGGAGGCTATATACAGGGTATTACGGTACAGAGTCAATGTGGAGGCTATATACAGGGTATTACGGTACAGAGTCAATGTGGAGGCTATATACAGGGTATTACGGCACAGAGTCAATGTGGAGGCTATATACAGGGTATTACGGTACAGAGTCAATGTGGAGGCTATATACAGGGTATTACGGCACAGAGTCAGTGTGGAGGCTATATACAGGGTATTACGGTACAGAGTCAATGTGGAGGCTATATACAGGGTATTACGGCACAGAGTCAATGTGGAGGCTATATACAGGGTATTACGGTACAGAGTCAATGTGGAGGCTATATACAGGGTATTACGGTACAGAGTCAATGTGGAGGCTATATACAGGGTATTACGGTACAGAGTCAATGTGGAGACTATACACAGGGTATTACGGTACAGAGTCAATGTGGAGGCTATATACAGGGTATATCGGTACAGAGTCAATGTGGAGGCTATATACAGGGTATTACGGTACAGAGTCAGTGTGGAGGCTATATACAGGGTATTACGGTACAGAGTCAATGTGGAGGCTATATACAGGGTATTACCAGTACAGAGTCAATGTGGAGGCTATATACAGGTATTACGGTACAGAGTCAATGTGGAGGCTATATACAGGGGGTTACTGTACAGAGTCAATGTGGAGGCTATATACAGGGTATTACGGTACAGAGTCAATGTGGAGGCTATATACAGGGTATTACGGTACAGAGTCAATGTGGAGGCTATATACAGGGGTACCGGTACAGAGTCAATGTGGAGGCTATATACAGGGTATTACGGTACAGAGTCAGTGTGGAGGCTATATACAGGGGTATTACGGTACAGAGTCACTGGGGAGGCTTTATACAGGTATTACGGTACAGAGTCAATGTGGAGGCTATATACAGGGTGTTACGGTACAGAGTCAATGTGGAGGCTATATACAGGGTATTACGGTACAGAGTCAATGTGGAGGCTATATACAGGGTATTACGGTACAGAGTCAATGTGGAGGCTATATACAGGGGGTACCGGTACTGAGTCAATGTGGAGGCTATATACAGGGGGTATCGGTACAGAGTCAGTGTGGAGGCTATATACAGGGTATTATGGTACAGAGTCAATGTGGAGGCTATATACAGGGGGTGCCGGTACAGAGTCAATGTGGAGGCTATATACAGGGGGTATCGGTACAGAGTCAGTGTGAGGCTATATACAGGGTGCCGGTACAGAGTCAATGTGAGGCTATATACAGGGGGTCGGTACAGAGTCAATGTGGAGGCTATATACAGGGGTACCGGTACAGAGTCAATGTGGAGGCTATATACAGGGTATTACGGTACAGAGTCAATGTGGAGGCTATATACAGGGGTATCGGCACAGAGTCAGTGTGGAGGCTATATACAGGGTATTACGGTACAGAGTCAATGTGGAGGCTATATACAGGGTATTATGGTACAGAGTCAATGTGGAGGCTATATACAGGGTATTACGGTACAGAGTCAATGTGGAGGCTATATACAGGGGGTACAGAGTCAATGTGGAGGCTATATACAGGGGGTACCGGCACAGAGTCAATGTGGAGGCTATATACAGGGGTACAGAGTCAATGTGGAGGCTTTATACAGGGTATTACGGTACAGAGTCAATGTGGAGGCTATATACAGGGTATTACGGTACAGAGTCAATGTGGAGGCTATATACAGGGCGTATTACGGTACAGAGTCAATGTGGAGGCTATATACAGGGGGGGATGGTACAGAGTCAATGTGGAGGCTATATACAGGGTATACCGGTACAGAGTCAATGTGGAGGCTATATACAGGGTATTACGGCACAGAGTCAATGTGGAGGCTATATACAGGGTATTACGGTACAGAGTCAGTGTGGAGGCTATATACAGGGTATTACGGTACAGAGTCAATGTGGAGGCTATATACAGGGTATTACGGTACAGAGTCAATGTGGAGGCTATATACAGGGTATTACGGCACAGAGTCAATGTGGAGGCTATATACAGGGTATTACGGTACAGAGTCAATGTGGAGGCTATATACAGGGTGTTACGGCACAGAGTCAATGTGGAGGCTATATACAGGGGTAGCAGTACAGAGTCAATGTGGAGGCTATATACAGGGTATTACGGGCACAGAGTCAATGTGGAGGCTATATACAGGGGGTATCGGTACAGAGTCAATGTGGAGGCTATATACAGGGTATTACGGTACAGAGTCAGTGTGGAGGCTATATACAGGGTATTATGGTACAGAGTCAATGTGGAGGCTATATACAGGGGTTACCGGTACAGAGTCAATGTGGAGGCTATATACAGGGGGTATCGGTACAGAGTCAGTGTGGAGGCTATATACAGGGGGTATCGGTACAGAGTCAATGTGAGGCTATATACAGGGGGTATTACGGTACAGAGTCAATGTGGAGGCTATATACAGGGGTACGGCACAGAGTCAATGTGGAGGCTATATACAGGGGTATCGTGTACAGAGTCAATGTGGAGGCTATATACAGGGTATCGGTACAGAGTCAGTGTGGAGGCTATATACAGGGTATTACGGTACAGAGTCAATGTGGAGGCTATATACAGGGTATTATGGTACAGAGTCAATGTGGAGGCTATATACAGGGTATTACAGTACAGAGTCAATGTGGAGGCTATATACAGGGTATTACGGTACAGAGTCAATGTGGAGGCTATATACAGGGGGCACAGAGTCAATGTGGAGGCTATATACAGGGGGCACGGTACAGAGTCAATGTGGAGGCTATATACAGGGGGTACAGAGTCAATGTGGAGGCTTTATACAGGGTATTACGGTACAGAGTCAATGTGGAGGCTATATACAGGGTATTACGGTACAGAGTCAATGTGGAGGCTATATACAGGGCGTGCCGGTACAGAGTCAATGTGGAGGCTATATACAGGGGGTATCGGTACAGAGTCAATGTGGAGGCTATATACAGGGGGTACCGGTACAGAGTCAATGTGGAGGCTATATACAGGGTATTACGGTACAGAGTCAATGTGGAGGCTATATACAGGGTATTACGGTACAGAGTCAATGTGGAGGCTATATACAGGGTATTACGGTACAGAGTCAATGTGGAGGCTATATACAGGGTATTACGGTACAGAGTCAATGTGGAGGCTATATACAGGGTATTACGGTACAGAGTCAGTGTGGAGGCTATATACAGGGTATTACGGTACAGAGTCAATGTGGAGGCTATATACAGGGTGTTACGGTACAGAGTCAATGTGGAGGCTATATACAGGGGGTAGCAGTACAGAGTCAATGTGGAGGCTATATACAGGAGTATTACGGTACAGAGTCAATGTGGAGGCTATATACAGGGGGGCATTACGGTACAGAGTCAATGGGAGGCTATACAGGGTATTACGGTACAGAGTCAGTGTGGAGGCTATATACAGGGTATTATGGTACAGAGTCAATGTGGAGGCTATATACAGGGGGGTATTACGGTACAGAGTCAATGTGGAGGCTATATACAGGGGGTATCGGTACAGAGTCAGTGTGGGAGGCTATATACAGGGTGCCGGTACAGAGTCAATGTGGAGGCTATATACAGGGGTATCGGTACAGAGTCAATGTGGAGGCTATATACAGGGGGTTACGGTACAGAGTCAATGTGGAGGCTATATACAGGGGTATCGGTACAGAGTCAGTGTGGAGGCTATATACAGGGTATTACGGTACAGAGTCAATGTGGAGGCTATATACAGGGTATTATATGGGGTACAGAGTCAATGTGGAGGCTATATACAGGGTATTACAGTACAGAGTCAATGTGGAGGCTATATACAGGGTATTACGGTACAGAGTCAATGTGGAGGCTATATACAGGGGGTACAGAGTCAATGGGAGGCTATATACAGGGTTACGGTACAGAGTCAATGTGGAGGCTATATACAGGGGGTTACGGTACAGAGTCAATGTGGAGGCTTTATACAGGGTATTACGGTACAGAGTCAATGTGGAGGCTATATACAGGGTGTTACGGTACAGAGTCAATGTGGAGGCTATATACAGGGGGTTACGGTACAGAGTCAATGTGGAGGCTATATACAGGGGTATCGGTACAGAGTCAATGTGGGAGGCTATATACAGGGGGCACGGTACAGAGTCAATGTGGAGGCTATATACAGGGGTATCGGTACAGAGTCAATGTGGAGGCTATATACAGGGGGTACGGTACAGAGTCAGTGTGGAGGCTATATACAGGGTATTACGGTACAGAGTCAATGTGGAGGCTATATACAGGGTATTATGGTACAGAGTCAATGTGGAGGCTATATACAGGGTATTACAGTACAGAGTTAATGTGGAGGCTATATACAGGGTGTTACGGTACAGAGTCAATGTGGAGGCTATATACAGGGGGGTACAGAGTCAATGTGGAGGCTATATACAGGGGGTACCGGTACAGAGTCAATGTGGAGGCTATATACAGGGGGGTACAGAGTCAATGTGGAGGCTTTATACAGGGTATTACGGTACAGAGTCAATGTGGAGGCTATATACAGGGTATTACGGTACAGAGTCAATGTGGAGGCTATATACAGGGGGTACCGGTACAGAGTCAATGTGGAGGCTATATACAGGGGGTACAGAGTCAATGTGGAGGCTATATACAGGGTATTACGGTACAGAGTCAATGTGGAGGCTATATACAGGGTATTACGGTACAGAGTCAATGTGGAGGCTATATACAGGGTATTACGGTACAGAGTCAATGTGGAGGCTATATACAGGGTATTACGGTACAGAGTCAATGTGGAGGCTATATACAGGGGGAACCGGTACAGAGTCAATGTGGAGGCTATATACAGGGGGTACCGGTACAGAGTCAATGTGGAGGCTATATACAGGTATTACAGTACAGTTATATATACAGGGTGTTACGGTACAGAGTCAATGTGGAGGCTATATACAGGGTGTTACAGTACAGAGTCAATGTGGAGGCTATATACAGGGGGTACTGGTACAGAGTCAATGTGGAGGCTATATACAGGGGGCACCGGCACAGAGTCAATGTGGAGACTATATACAGGGTGTTACAGTACAGAGTCAATGTGGAGGCTATATACAGGGGGTACTGGTACAGAGTCAATGTGGAGGCTATATACAGGGGGTACGGTACAGAGTCAATGTGGAGGCTATATACAGGGTGTTACAGTACAGAGTCAATGTGGAGACTATATACCAGGGTGTTACAGTACAGAGTCAATGTGGAGGCTATATACAGGGGGTACCGGCACAGAGTCAATGTGGAGGCTATATACAGGGGGTACAGAGTCAATGTGGAGACTATATACCAGGGTGTTACAGTACAGAGTCAATGTGGAGGCTATATACAGGGGGTACCGGTACAGAGTCAATGTGGAGGCTATATACAGGGGGCACTGCACAGAGTCAATGTGGAGGCTATATACAGGGGGGTACAGAGTCAATGTGGAGGCTATATACAGGGGGTACAGAGTCAATGTGGAGGCTATATACAGGGGGTATCGGTACAGAGTCAGTGTGGAGGCTATATACAGGGGGTGCCGGTACAGAGTCAATGTGGAGGCTATATACAGGGGGTATCGGTACAGAGTCAATGTGGAGGCTATATACAGGGGGTACCGGTACAGAGTCAATGTGGAGGCTATATACAGGGGGTATCGGTACAGAGTCAATGTGGAGGCTATATACAGGGGGTATCGGTACAGAGTCAGTGTGGAGGCTATATACAGGGTATTACGGTACAGAGTCAATGTGGAGGCTATATACAGGGTATTATGGTACAGAGTCAATGTGGAGGCTATATACAGGGTATTACAGTACAGAGTCAATGTGGAGGCTATATACAGGGTATTACGGTACAGAGTCAATGTGGAGGCTATATACAGGGGGGTACAGAGTCAATGTGGAGGCTATATACAGGGGGTACCGGTACAGAGTCAATGTGGAGGCTATATACAGGGGGGTACAGAGTCAATGTGGAGGCTTTATACAGGGTATTACGGTACAGAGTCAATGTGGAGGCTATATACAGGGTATTACGGTACAGAGTCAATGTGGAGGCTATATACAGGGCGTGCCGGTACAGAGTCAATGTGGAGGCTATATACAGGGGGTATCGGTACAGAGTCAATGTGGAGGCTATATACAGGGGGTACCGGTACAGAGTCAATGTGGAGGCTATATACAGGGTATTACGGTACAGAGTCAGTGTGGAGGCTATATACAGGGTATTACGGTACAGAGTCAGTGTGGAGGCTATATACAGGGTATTACGGTACAGAGTCAATGTGGAGGCTATATACAGGGTATTACGGTACAGAGTCAATGTGGAGGCTATATACAGGGTATTACGGTACAGAGTCAGTGTGGAGGCTATATACAGGGTATTACGGTACAGAGTCAATGTGGAGGCTATATACAGGGTGTTACGGTACAGAGTCAATGTGGAGGCTATATACAGGGGGTAGCAGTACAGAGTCAATGTGGAGGCTATATACAGGAGGTATCGGTACAGAGTCAATGTGGAGGCTATATACAGGGGGTATCGGTACAGAGTCAATGTGGAGGCTATATACAGGGGGTATCGGTACAGAGTCAGTGTGGAGGCTATATACAGGGTATTATGGTACAGAGTCAATGTGGAGGCTATATACAGGGGGTGCCGGTACAGAGTCAATGTGGAGGCTATATACAGGGGGTATCGGTACAGAGTCAGTGTGGAGGCTATATACAGGGGGTGCCGGTACAGAGTCAATGTGGAGGCTATATACAGGGGGTATCGGTACAGAGTCAATGTGGAGGCTATATACAGGGGGTACCGGTACAGAGTCAATGTGGAGGCTATATACAGGGGGTATCGGTACAGAGTCAGTGTGGAGGCTATATACAGGGTATTACGGTACAGAGTCAATGTGGAGGCTATATACAGGGTATTATGGTACAGAGTCAATGTGGAGGCTATATACAGGGTATTACAGTACAGAGTCAATGTGGAGGCTATATACAGGGTATTACGGTACAGAGTCAATGTGGAGGCTATATACAGGGGGGTACAGAGTCAATGTGGAGGCTATATACAGGGGGTACCGGTACAGAGTCAATGTGGAGGCTATATACAGGGGGGTACAGAGTCAATGTGGAGGCTTTATACAGGGTATTACGGTACAGAGTCAATGTGGAGGCTATATACAGGGTATTACGGTACAGAGTCAATGTGGAGGCTATATACAGGGGGTGCCGGTACAGAGTCAATGTGGAGGCTATATACAGGGGGTATCGGTACAGAGTCAATGTGGAGGCTATATACAGGGGGTACCGGTACAGAGTCAATGTGGAGGCTATATACAGGGGGTATCGGTACAGAGTCAATGTGGAGGCTATATACAGGGGGTATCGGTACAGAGTCAGTGTGGAGGCTATATACAGGGTATTACGGTACAGAGTCAATGTGGAGGCTATATACAGGGTATTATGGTACAGAGTCAATGTGGAGGCTATATACAGGGTATTACAGTACAGAGTTAATGTGGAGGCTATATACAGGGTGTTACGGTACAGAGTCAATGTGGAGGCTATATACAGGGGGGTACAGAGTCAATGTGGAGGCTATATACAGGGGGTACCGGTACAGAGTCAATGTGGAGGCTATATACAGGGGGTAACAGGGTCAATGGGGAGGCTATATACAGGGTATTACGGTACAGAGTCAATGTGGAGGCTATATACAGGGTATTACGGTACAGAGTCAATGTGGAGGCTATATACAGGGGGTACCGGTACAGAGTCAATGTGGAGGCTATATACAGGGGGGTACAGAGTCAATGTGGAGGCTATATACAGGGTATTACGGTACAGAGTCAATGTGGAGGCTATATACAGGGTATTACGGTACAGAGTCAATGTGGAGGCTATATACAGGGTATTACGGTACAGAGTCAATGTGGAGGCTATATACAGGGTATTACGGTACAGAGTCAATGTGGAGGCTATATACAGGGGGAACCGGTACAGAGTCAATGTGGAGGCTATATACAGGGGGTACCGGTACAGAGTCAATGTGGAGGCTATATACAGGGTATTACAGTACAGTTATATACAGGGTGTTACGGTACAGAGTCAATGTGGAGGCTATATACAGGGTGTTACAGTACAGAGTCAATGTGGAGGCTATATACAGGGGGTACTGGTACAGAGTCAATGTGGAGGCTATATACAGGGGGTACCGGTACAGAGTCAATGTGGAGACTATATACAGGGTGTTACAGTACAGAGTCAATGTGGAGGCTATATACAGGGGGTACTGGTACAGAGTCAATGTGGAGGCTATATACAGGGGGTACCGGTACAGAGTCAATGTGGAGGCTATATACAGGGTGTTACAGTACAGAGTCAATGTGGAGACTATATACCAGGGTGTTACAGTACAGAGTCAATGTGGAGGCTATATACAGGGGGTACCGGTACAGAGTCAATGTGGAGGCTATATACAGGGGGGTACAGAGTCAATGTGGAGACTATATACCAGGGTGTTACAGTACACAGTCAATGTGGAGGCTATATACAGGGGGTACCGGTACAGAGTCAATGTGGAGGCTATATACAGGGGGTACCGGTACAGAGTCAATGTGGAGGCTATATACAGGGGGGTACAGAGTCAATGTGGAGGCTATATACAGGGGGTACAGAGTCAATGTGGAGGCTATATACAGGGGGTACCGGTACAGAGTCAATGTGGAGGCTATATACAGGGGGTACCGGTACAGAGTCAATGTGGAGTCTATATACAGGGGGTACAGAGTCAATGTGGAGGTTATATACAGGGGGTACAGAGTCAATGTGGAGGCTATATACAGGGGGTATCGGTACAGAGTCAATGTGGAGGCTATATACAGGGGGTACCGGTACAGAGTCAATGTGGAGGCTATATACAGGGGGGTACAGAGTCAATGTGGAGGCTATATACAGGGGGGTACAGAGTCAATGTGGAGGCTATATACAGGGGGTACCGGTACAGAGTCAATGTGGAGGCTATATACAGGGGGCACCGGTACAGAGTCAACGTGGAGGCTATATACAGGGTGTTACGGTACAGAGTCAATGTGGAGGCTATATACAGGGGGAATTGGTACAGAGTCAATGTGGAGGCTATATACAGGGGGTACTGGTACAGAGTCAATGTGGAGGCTATATACAGGGGGAACCGGTACAGAGTCAATGTGGAGGCTATATACAGGGTATTATGGTACAGAGCCAATGTGGAGGCTATATACAGGGGGTACTGGTACAGAGTCAATGTGGAGGCTATATACAGGGGGTACCGGTACAGAGTCAATGTGGAGACTATATACAGGGGGTACCGGTACAGAGTCAATGTGGAGACTATATACAGGGGGGATACAGAGTCAATGTGGAGACTATATACAGGTGGTATATGGTTAAATAAAAATAACCTCAGACTGTATATATTACCAACTTCATCAGACTGTATATATTACCAACCTCATCAGACTGTATATATTACCAACCTCATCAGACTGTATATATCACCAACCTCATCAGACTGTATATATTACCAACCTCATCAGACTGTATATATTACCAACCTCATCAGACTGTATATTACCAACCTGTCAGACTATATATACCAACCTCATCAGACTGTATATATTACCAACCTCATCAGACTGTATATATTACCAACCTCATCAGACTGTATATATTACCAACCTCATCAGACTGTATATTACCAACCTCATCAGACTATATATTACCAACCTCATCAGACTGTATATATATATTACCAACCAACCTCATCAGACTGTATATATTACCAACCTCATCAGACTGTATATATTACCAACCTCATCAGACTGTATATATTACCAACCTCATCAGACTGTATATATTACCAACCTCATCAGACTGTATATATTACCAACCTATCAGACTGTATTATTACCAACCTCATCAGACTGTATATATTACCAACCTCATCAGACTGTATATATTACCAACCTCATCAGACTGTA
The DNA here is from genome assembly GCF_034236695.1 of Oncorhynchus nerka. Lineage (NCBI taxonomy): Eukaryota > Metazoa > Chordata > Actinopteri > Salmoniformes > Salmonidae > Oncorhynchus > Oncorhynchus nerka. The sequence goes on along the minus strand of NC_088408.1, from coordinate 102,355,405 downwards.
TATATTACCAACCTCATCAGACTGTATATATTACCAACCTCATCAGACTGTATATATTACCAACCTCATCAGACTGTATATATTACCAACCTCATCAGACTGTATATATTACAACCTCATCAGACTGTATATATTACCAACCTCATCAGACTGTATATATTACCAACCTCATCAGACTGTATATATTACCAACCTCATCAGACTGTATATATTACCAACCTCATCAGACTGTATATATTACCAACCTCATCAGACTGTATATATTACCAACCTCATCAGACTGTATATATTACCAACCTCATCAGACTGTATATATTACCAACCTCATCAGACTGTATATATTACCAACCTCATCAGACTGTATATATCACCAACCTCATCAGACTGTATATATTACCAACCTCATCAGACTGTATATATACCAACCTCATCAGACTGTATATATTACCAACCTCATCAGACTGTGGAGACTATATACCAACCTCATCAGACTGTATATATTACCAACCTCATCAGACTGTATATATTACCAACCTCATCAGACTGTATATATTACCAACCTCATCAGACTGTATATATTACCAACCTCATCAGACTGTATATATCACCAACCTCATCAGACTGTATATATTACCAACCTCATCAGACTGTATATATTACCAACCTCATCAGACTGTATATATTACCAACCTCATCAGACTATATATTACCAACCTCATCAGACTGTATATATTACCAACCTCATCAGACTGTATATATTACCAACCTCATCAGACTGTATATATTACCAACCTCATCAGACTGTATATATTACCAACCTCATCAGACTGTATATATTACCAACCTCATCAGACTGTATATATTACCAACCTCATCAGACTGTATATATTACCAACCTCATCAGACTGTATATATTACCAACCTAATCAGACTGTATATATTACCAACCTCATCAGACTGTATATATACCAACCTCATCAGACTGTATATATTACCAACCTCATCAGACTGTATATATTACCAACCTCATCAGACTGTATATATTACCAACCTCATCAGACTGTATATATTACCAACCTCATCAGACTGTATATATTACCAACCTCATCAGACTGTATATATTACCAACCTCATCAGACTGTATATATCACCAACCTCATCAGACTGTATATATTACCAACCTCATCAGACTGTATATATTACCAACCTCATCAGACTGTATATATCACCAACCTCATCAGACTGGATATATATTACCAACTCATCAGACTGTATATATTACCAACCTCATCAGACTGTATATATTACCAACCTCATCAGACTGTATATATTACCAACCTCATCAGACTGTATATATTACCAACCCATCAGACTGTATATATTACCAACCCATCAGACTGTATATATTACCAACCTCATCAGACTGTATATATTACCAACCTCATCAGACTGTATATATCACCAACCTCCAACCCATCAGACTGTATATATTACCAACCTCATCAGACTGTATATATTACCAACCCCATCAGACTGTATATATTACCAACCTCATCAGACTGTATATATTATACCAACCTCATCAGACTGTATATATTACCAACCTCATCAGACTGTATATATTACCAACCTCATCAGACTGTATATATTACCAACCTCATCAGACTGTAAATATTACCAACCTCATCAGACTGTATATTATTATATATACCAACCTCAGACTGGAGATATTACTCATCAGACTGTATATATTACCAACCTCATCAGACTGTATATATCACCAACCTCATCAGACTGTATATATTACCAACCTCATCAGACTGTATATATTACCAACCTCATCAGACTGTATATATTACCAACCTCATCAGACTGTATATATATACCAACCCCATCAGACTGTATATTACCAACCTCATCAGACTGTATATATTACCAACCTCATCAGACTGTATATATCACCAACCTCATCAGACTGTATATATTACCAACCTCATCAGACTGTATATATTACCAACCTCATCAGACTGTATATATTACCAACCTCATCAGACTGTATATATTACCAACCTCATCAGACTGTATATTACCAACCTCATCAGACTGTATATATCAGACTGTAACCCTCATCAGACTGTATATATTACCAACCTCATCAGACTGTATATATTACTAACCTCATCAGACTGTATATATTACCAACCTCATCAGACTGTATATATTACCAACCTCATCAGACTGTATATATTACCAACCTCATCAGACTGTATATCACCAACCTCATCAGACTGTATATATTACCAACCTCATCAGACTGTATATATTACCAACCTCATCAGACTGTATATATTACCAACCTCATCAGACTGTATATATTACCAACCTCATCAGACTGTATATATTACCAACCTCATCAGACTGTATATATTACCAACCTCATCAGACTGTATATATTACCAACCTCATCAGACTGTATATATTACCAACCTCATCAGACTGTATATATTACCAACCTCATCAGACTGTATATATTACCAACCTCATCAGACTGTATATATTACCAACCTCATCAGACTGTATATATTACCAACCTCATCAGACTGTATATATTACCAACCTCATCAGACTGTATATATTACCAACCTCATCAGACTGTATATATTACCAACCTCATCAGACTGTATATATTACCAACCTCATCAGACTGTATATATTACCAACCTCATCAGACTGTATATATTACCAACCTCATCAGACTGTATATATCACCAACCTCATCAGACTGTATATATTACCAACCTCATCAGACTGTATATATTACCAACCTCATCAGACTGTATATATTACCAACCTCATCAGACTGTATATATTACCAACCTCATCAGACTGTATATATTACCAACCTCATCAGACTGTATATATTACCAACCTCATCAGACTGTATATATTACCAACCTCATCAGACTGTATATATTACCAACCTCATCAGACTGTATATATTACCATTCAGTCTACATCACTCCTTCTGATGGAGGGAGGATGCTGGTCCTGTGTGTCAAATCAAATCTTATTTGTCACATGGGTCATGAATAATTTGTAAGTCGCTCTGGATAAGAGCGTCTGCTAAATGACTTAAATGTAAATGTAATGTAAATGTAATAACAGGTGTAGCTTTAGTCTTATGTATTGAACAGCTCAACATTGTTTAGTGACATCTCTGATACACGACTGACGTGCAGGTTCATGGGAGCACTGAACAGTGTAGGAGTACATAACTATGGTATGTATGAAATGTGATGAATTTTAGATTTTAAGAATGCAATAATAATAATAATAATGTGACCACATCTTGGCATTTATATATAGTCTTAGTTATAGTTACTTTCAGAAATGTGTTGAAATAAAAAAAAAACCTGTCTGAGAAATATTTACTATTGTGTGCAGTCAAGTTGGTAGAAGAAGAGTTAGGAAGAGCTATAGAAAGTGCATAGCCTACTGGAATCACCTGCCACGTTTTTAAAAATGTAGTTACTGGGACCGTCTTCTTCTTCTCTTTCTTCTTGTGAGTCATTTAAACTGAATCATCTGTGATGTTCTGGGACACATAATGACCAAATGGTGATAGCCGTGTAATGTAGGGCCCTAAACCCTGGCGTCCTAATCATTACTATGTTTACTGTTCCGCTGAAAAAAAACCAAACAGTGTTCTATTTACCCAGAAAGCTTTTCATCTGCCCTCTAGTGCCTCTGGGACTATGGGAAACGCTCTGCTGGTGGCTCTGGAGCAGAGATAGCTTTGACCGCAACTAGGATACCAATGGGACATTTATATTTACCATTCGTACATGTACATGTGGATAATAAAGTACATTTCAGAATCGTAAATATCGTAGTTTTAGGTCGAAGCTAGAGTAGAGAGTAACAAAATGGAGGTTTAATGGTGAGAGAAGAGGGACAATTCACATCTAGTTTCACCACTGTATTACATCATAGAAGAATAGATCCAGGAGAATCCTAGACATCACAGTTGGAGAGTGTTGGAGCATCCATTGACTATAAGAAGAGAAGAAGAATCAGAATCCTATAGACATCACAGTTGGAGAGTGTTGGAGTATCCATTGGCTATAAGAGGAGAAGAAGAATCAGAATCCTATAGACATCACAGTTGGAGAGTGTTGGAGTATCCATTGGCTATAAGAGGAGAAGAAGAATCAGAATCCTATAGACATCACAGTTGGAGAGTGTTGGAGCATCCATTGGCTATAAGAGGAGAAGAAGAATCAGAATCCTATAGACATCACAGTTGGAGAGTGTTGGAGCATCCATTGGCTATAAGAGGAGAAGAAGAATCAGAATCCTATAGACATCACAGTTGGAGAGTGTTGGAGCATCCATTGACTATAAGAAGAGAAGAAGAATCAGAATCCTATAGACATCACAGTTGGAGAGTGTTGGAGTATCCATTGACTATAAGAGGAGAAGAAGAATCAGAATCCTATAGACATCACAGTTGGAGAGTGTTGGAGCATCCATTGACTATAAGAGGAGAAGAAGAATCAGAATCCTATAGACATCACAGTTGGAGAGTGTTGGAGCATCCATTGACTATAATAGGAAGGGAATTGTCTTGTGGCAGCTGTAGATCAGAGAATACTCTGCCTTCTCTTTCTTCCGCACAACATTGATAATTGTGAATGTTCGATCTGAGTAGGGTTCAGATTTAGTCAGTGGTGTAAAGTACTTCAATAAAAGTACTTGTAAGTACTACTTAAGTAGTTTTTTTTTTGCGGGAATCTGTACTTCACTATACTATTTATGTTTTTTCTTCACTACATTCCTAAAGAAAATAATGTACTTTTTACTCCATACATTTTCTTTGACACTCAAAAATACTAATTATATTTCTAATGCTTAGCAGGACAGGACAATTGTTCAATTCACACACTTATCAAGATAACCTCCCTACTGCCTCTGATCCCTATCAAGAAAACATCCCTACTGCCTCTGATCCCTACTGCCTCTGATCCCTACTGCCTCTGATCCCTACTGCCTCTGATCCCTACTGCCTCTGATCCCTACTGCCTCTGATCCCTACTGCCTCTGATCCCTACTGCCTCTGATCCCTACTGCCTCTGATCCCTATCAAGAGAACATCCCTACTGCCTCTGATCCCTATCAAGAGAACATCCCTACTGCCTCTGATCCTTATCAAGAGAACTTCCCTACTGCCTCTGATCTGGCGGACTCACTAAACACAAAATGCTTCGTTGGTAAATTATGTCTGAGTGTTGGAATGTGCCTCTGGCTATCCGTAAAATAAAATAACAAGAAAATCATGCTGTCTGGTTTGCTTAATATAAGGAATATAAAATAATTTTTTCTTTGACTTTTGATACTTAAATCTTAGTACTGGTAGTACTGGCACTGGGTGACGACTTTCACTTTTACAGTTTTCTATTAAGGTATCTTTACTTTTACTCAAGTATGACAAGTGCATACTTTTCCCCAGTGGATTTATTTAGCCAGTCGGTCCAGACCGGGCACAAATGTGTTGGTAAAAGGAGCCTGGTGGATGTTGTCCCTGGCAAGACAAGCCCTGTGGTATCCAGCTACTGATTGTTGAGCAGTAACAGCTGAGGATCCCCATGACATGTTTCAGTCCCGTTGTGAAAACCCAACCAGAATTCAGCTAGTGATTGTTGAGCGGTAACAGCTGACGATCCCCATGACATGTTTCAGTCCCGTTGTGAAAACCCAACCAGAATTCAGCTACTGATTGTTGAGCGGTAACAGCTGAGGATCCCCATGACAACCTACCAGACAGCCAGCTGGATCTGACTGAGTGATGCCCGTGTAAAGGAAGTCACACTGCTCGCTAAAGGAAGTACTACTTCTTCCTGATTCGGCCCATACCTGGTGCGAACTCAGGACCTCTGCCTTGCTAGCATACGTGATTGCCCTCCTGAAGCATTTTAGCAGGAGGCTAAGAAAACCTAGTGGAGAAACTTCAGGCTGAGTAAGTTTAACACATCCCCCTCCATATGCTACATTCACTGTGAAAATATTTTGGGGCCTAGGGTGTTCGTTCCCGTATCATTCAAAACCACTAGGCTAGCCAGGTTTTTAGGGGGGGAGTTTTAACAAAAGAAAGACATCAGCAAGAATTCTTAATTCTTAACTTAATTCCGTGTCTATTCAACATCGTGATTACAAAATGCTTGATCGAGAAAACGCAACAAGAACCTAGGAGAGCTGTTTGATTGACGAGGGAGCTTTAGTTTCCGAGGCGACTGAACAACTGTTTTCATACAGAACATCCCATCACACTACTTCCTACCTCCATAGAGAGAACATTTCTAAATTCGTCCTGAGAAGACAATCCTTAGAGAGAGAAAAGCATGACTTGAAAGAAGTCATTGGTTGGGTGGGGTGAAATTTGTTTGCAACTTAGGACTGATCTTAGCAAGTCGACCAAAACCACATTTAGAGGCAAAAACAACAATCATCTCTTCAAAGTGACTATGTGATAAATTATTACAACCCTTTTCACCCTGTCACCTACACTATTTCCTACAGAATACACAAGGGACCCCCTTTAATGGACTTTTATTTTGGGGGGATGTTTTTAATGTTCTGCTGTTGGAGGGTTTTTTTTTTTTGTAAACAGGAGCAGACATTGCAGTAAATTAGGCCTTGGAGCCGAGGCTAGGAACGGGATGGATGTGAATAAGTGCTATAGTAATTGTCTGATTTGTCTGCAGTTGTCTCCTCTATCACATTACACTGGGTGGTGTCAGCTCTGGTTTCCTCTATCACATTACACTGGGTGGTGTCAGCTCTGGTTTCCTCTATCACATTACACTGGGTGGTGTCAGCTCTGGCTCCTCTATCACATTACACTGGGTGGTGTCAGCTCTGGTTTCCTCTATCACATTACACTGGGTGGTGTCAGCTCTGGCTCCTCTATCACATTACACTGGGTGGTGTCAGCTCTGGTTTCCTCTATCACATTACACTGGGTGGTGTCTGCTCTGGTTTCCTCTATCACATTACACTGGGTGGTGTCAGCTCTGGTTTCTCTATCACATTACACTGGGTGGTGTCTGCTCTGGTTTCCTCTATCACATTACACTGGGTGGTGTCTGCTCTGGTTTCCTCTATCACATTACACTGGGTGGTGTCTGCTCTGGTTTCCTCTATCACATTACACTGGGTGGTGTCTGCTCTGGTTTCCTCTATCACATTACACTGGGTGGTGTCTGCTCTGGTTTCCTCTATCACATTACACTGGGTGGTGTCTGCACATCTGGTTGGTTTCCTCTATCACATTACACTGGGTGGTGTCAGCTCTGGTTTCCTCTATCACATTACACTGGGTGGTGTCTGCTCTGGCTCCTCTATCACATTACACTGGGTGGTGTCTGCTCTGGTTTCCTCTATCACATTACACTGGGTGGTGTCTGCTCTGGTTTCCTCTATCACATTACACTGGGTGGTGTCAGCTCTGGTTTCCTCTATCACATTACACTGGGTGGTGTCTGCTCTGGTTTCCTCTATCACATTACACTGGGTGGTGTCTGCTCTGGTTTCCTCTATCACATTACACTGGGTGGTGTCAGCTCTGGCTCCTCTATCACATTACACTGGGTGGTGTCAGCTCTGGTTTCCTCTATCACATTACACTGGGTGGTGTCTGCTCTGGTTTCCTCTATCACATTACACTGGGTGGTGTCAGCTCTGGCTCCTCAATCACATTACACTGGGTGGTGTCAGCTCTGGCTCCTCTATCACATTACACTGGGTGGTGTCAGCTCTGGCTCCTCTATCACATTACACTGGGGGATGGCTGGGGGTTGGATGGGGGGTGGCTAGGGGGTGGCTGGAGGGTGTCAGAAAAACAGCCTTTTCTGCAATCCAAAAAATATCTCAATTTCTCTGCATATCTAAGCACCTCTTGAGCTGTTAGCAGCTACTCTTCCTGGGGTTTATTATGGATCCCCATTAGTTCCTGCCAAGGCAGCAGCTACTCTTCCTGGGGTTTATTATGGATCCCCATTAGTTCCTGCCAAGGCAGCAGCTACTCTTCCTGGGGTTTATTATGGATCCCCATTAGTTCCTGCCCAAGACAGCAGCTACTCTTCCTGGGGTTTATTATGGATCCCCATTAGTTCCTGTCAAGGCAGCAGCTACTCTTCCTAGGGTTTATTATGGATCCCCATTAGTTCCTGCCCAAGACAGCAGCTACTCTTCATGGGGTTTATTATGGATCCCCATTAGTTCCTGCCAAGGCAGCAGCTACTCTTCCTGGGGTTTATTATGGATCCCCATTAGTTCCTGTCAAGGCAGCAGCTACTCTTCCTGGGGTTTATAATGGATCCCCATTAGTTCCTGCCAAGGTAGCAGCTACTCTTCCTGGGGTTTATTATGGATCCCCATTAGTTCCTGCCAAGGCAGCAGCTACTCTTCCTGGGGTTTATTATGGATCCACATTAGTTCCTGCCAAGACAGCAGCTACTCTTCCTGTTTTTTTTAATGGATTCCCATTAGTTCCTGCCAAGGCAGCAGCTACTCTTCCTGGGGTTTATAATGGATCCCCATTAATTCCTGCCAAGGCAGCAGCTACTCTTCCTGGGGTTTATTATGGATCCCCATTAGTTCCTGCCAAGGCAGCAGCTACTCTTCCTGGGGTTTATTATGGATCCCCATTAGTTCCTGCCAAGACAGCAGCTACTCTTGCTGGGGTTTATTATGGATCCCCATTAGTTCCTGTCAAGGCAGCAGCTACTCTTCCTGGGGTTTATTATGGATCCCCATTAGTTCCTGTCAAGGCAGCAGCTACTCTTCATGGGGTTCATTATGGATCCCCATTAGTTCCTGCCAAGGCAGCAGCTACTCTTCCTGGGGTTTATTATGGATCCCCATTAGTTCCTGTCAAGGCAGCAGCTACTCTTCCTGGGGTTTATTATGGATCCCCATTAGTTCCTGCCAAGGCAGCAGCTACTCTTCCTGGGGTTTATAATGGATCCCCATTAATTCCTGCCAAGGCAGCAGCTACTCTTCCTGGGGTTTATTATGGATCCCCATTAGTTCCTGCCAAGGTAGCAGCTACTCTTCCTGGGGTTTTTTATGCATCCCCATTAGTTCCTGCCAAGGCAGCAGCTACTCTTCCTGGGGTTTATTATGGATCCACATTAGTTCCTGCCAAGACAGCAGCTACTCTTCCTGGGGTTTATTATGGATCCCCATTAGTTCCTGCCCAAGACAGCAGCTACTCTTCATGGGGTTTATTATGGATCCCCATTAGTTCCTGCCAAGGCAGCAGCTACTCTTCCTGGGGTTTATTATGGATCCCCATTAGTTCCTGTCAAGGCAGCAGCTACTCTTCCTGGTGTTTATTATGGATCCCCATTAGTTCCTGTCAAGGCAGCAGCTACTCTTCCTGGGGTTTATTATGGATCCCCATTAGTTCCTGCCCAAGGCAGCAGCTACTCTTCCTGGGGTTTATTATGGATCCCCATTAGTTCCTGTCAAGGCAGCAGCTACTCTTCCTGGTGTTTATTATGGATCCCCATTAGTTCCTGTCAAGGCAGTAGCTACTCTTCCTGGGGTTTATTATGGATCCCCATTAGTTCCTGCCAAGGCAGCAGCTACTCTTCCTGGGGTTTATAATGGATCCCCATTAATTCCTGCCAAGGCAGCAGCTACTCTTCCTGGGGTTTATTATGGATCCCCATTAGTTCCTGCCAAGGTAGCAGCTACTCTTCCTGGGGTTTATTATGGATCCCCATTAGTTCCTGCCAAGGCAGCAGCTACTCTTCCTGGGGTTTATTATGGATCCACATTAGTTCCTGCCAAGACAGCAGCTACTCTTCCTGTTTTTTTTTATGGATTCCCATTAGTTCCTGCCAAGACAGCAGCTACTCTTCCTGGGGTTTATTATGGATCCCCATTAGTTCCTGTCAAGGCAGCAGCTACTCTTCCTGGGGTTTATTATGGATCCCCATTAGTTCCTGTCAAGGCAGCAGCTACTCTTCCTGGGGTTTATTATGGATCCCCATTAGTTCCTGCCCAAGACAGCAGCTACTCTTCATGGGGTTTATTATGGATCCCCATTAGTTCCTGCCAAGGCAGCAGCTACTCTTCCTGGGGTTTATTATGGATCCCCATTAGTTCCTGTCAAGGCAGCAGCTACTCTTCCTGGGGTTTATTATGGATCCCCATTAGTTCCTGCCCAAGACAGCAGCTACTCTTCATGGGGTTTATTATGGATCCTCATTAGTTCCTGCCAAGGCAGCAGCTACTCTTCCTGGGGTTTATTATGGATCCCCATTAGTTCCTGCCAAGGCAGCAGCTACTCTTCCTGGGGTTTATTATGGATCCCCATTAGTTCCTGCCAAGGTAGCAGCTACTCTTCCTGGGGTTTATTATGGATCCCCATTAGTTCCTGCCAAGGCAGCAGCTACTCTTCCTGGGGTTTATTATGGATCCACATTAGTTCCTGCCAAGACAGCAGCTACTCTTCCTGGGGTTTATTATTGATCCCCATTAGTTCCTGTCAAGGCAGCAGCTACTCTTCCTGGGGTTTATTATGGATCCCCATTAGTTCCTGCCAAGGCAGCAGCTACTCTTCCTGGGGTTTATTATGGATCCCCATTAGTTCCTGCCAAGGCAGCAGCTACTCTTCCTGGGGTTTATTATGGATCCCCATTAGTTCCTGCCAAGGCAGCAGCTACTCTTTCTGGGGTTTATTATGGATCCACATTAGTTCCTGCCAAGACAGCAGCTACTCTTCCTGTTTTTTTAATGGATTCCCATTAGTTCCTGTCAAGGCAGCAGCTACTCTTCATGGGGTTCATTATGGATCCCCATTAGTTCCTGCCCAAGACAGCAGCTACTCTTCCTGGGGTTTATAATGGATCCCCATTAATTCCTGCCAAGGCAGCAGCTACTCTTCCTGGGGTTTATTATGGATCCCCATTAGTTCCTGCCAAGGTAGCAGCTACTCTTCCTGGGGTTTATTATGGATCCCCATTAGTTCCTGCCAAGGCAGCAGCTACTCTTCCTGGGGTTTATTATGGATCCACATTAGTTCCTGCCAAGACAGCAGCTACTCTTCCTGTTTTTTTTATGGATTCCCATTAGTTCCTGCCAAGACAGCAGCTACTCTTCCTGGTGTTTATTATGGATCCCCATTAGTTCCTGCCAAGGCAGCAGCTACTCTTCCTGGGGTTTATTATGGATCCCCATTAGTTCCTGCCAAGACAGCAGCTACTCTTCCTGGGGTTTATTATGGATCCCCATTAGTTCCTGCCAAGGCAGCAGCTACTCTTCCTGGGGTTTATTATGGATCCCCATTAGTTCCTGTCAAGGCAGCAGCTACTCTTCCTGGGGTTTATTATGGATCCCCATTAGTTCCTGCCAAGGCAGCAGCTACTCTTCCTGGGGTTTATTATGGATCCCCATTAGTTCCTGTCAAGGCAGCAGCTACTCTTCCTGGGGTTTATTATGGATCCCCATTAGTTCCTGCCAAGGCAGCAGCTGCTCTTGCTGGGGTTTATTATGGATCCCCATTAGTTCCTGCCAAGGCAGCAGCTACTCTTCCTGCGGTTTATTATGGCTCCACATTAGTTCCTGCCAAGACAGCAGCTACTCTTCCTGTTTTTTTATGAATTCCCATTCGTTCCTGCAAAGACAGCAGCTACTCTTCCTGTTTTTTTAATTGATTCCCATTAGTTCCTGCCAAGACAGCAGCTACTCTTCATGGGGTTCATTATGGATCCCCATTAGTTCCTGCCAAGGCAGCAGCTACTCTTTCTGGGGTTTATTATGGATCCCCATTAGTTCCTGCCCAAGACAGCAGCTACTCTTCATGGGGTTTATTATGGATCCCCATTAGTTCCTGTCAAGGCAGCAGCTACTCTTCATGGGGTTCATTATGGATCCCCATTAGTTCCTGCCAAGGCAGCAGCTACTCTTCATGGGGTTCATTATGGATCCCCATTAGTTCCTGCCAAGGCAGCAGCTACTCTTTCTGGGGTTTATTATGGATCCCCATTAGTTCCTGCCAAGACAGCAGCTACTCTTCCTGGTGTTTATTATGGATCCCCATTAGTTCCTGCCAAGGCAGCAGCTACTCTTCCTGGGGTTTATTATGGATCCCCATTAGTTCCTGCCAAGACAGCAGCTACTCTTCCTGGGGTTTATTATGGATCCCCATTAGTTCCTGCCAAGGCAGCAGCTGCTCTTGCTGGGGTTTATTATGGATCCCCATTAGTTCATGTCAAGGCAGCAGCTACTCTTCATGGGGTTTATTATGGATCCCCATTAGTTCCTGCCAAGGCAGCAGCTGCTCTTGCTGGGGTTTATTATGGATCCCCATTAGTTCCTGTCAAGGCAGCAGCTACTCTTCATGGGGTTTATTATGGATCCCAATTAGTTCCTGCCAAGGCAGCAGCTACTCTTCCTGCGGTTTATTATGGCTCCACATTAGTTCCTGCCAAGACAGCAGCTACTCTTCCTGTTTTTTTTATGGATTACCATTAGTTCCTGCCAAGACAGCAGCTACTCTTCCTGTTTTTTTAATTGATTCCCATTAGTTCCTGCCAAGGCAGCAGCTGCTCTTGCTGGGGTTTATTATGGATCCCCATTAGTTCCTGTCAAGGCAGCAGCTACTCTTCATGGGGTTCATTATGGATCCCCATTAGTTCCTGCCAAGACAGCAGCTACTCTTCCTGTTTTTTTTAATGGATTCCCATTAGTTCCTGCCAAGACAGCAGCTACTCTTCCTGGTGTTTATTATGGATCCCCATTAGTTCCTGCCAAGGCAGCAGCTACTCTTCCTGGGGTTTATTATGGATCCCCATTAGTTCCTGCCAAGACAGCAGCTCCTCTTCCTGGGGTTTATTATGGATCCCCATTAGTCGTGCATAAGAACAGCTACTCTTCCTGGGGTTATTGGCCCCATATACCAAGGCAGCAGCTACTCTTCCTGGGGTTTATTGCTTAATGATATTGTGTGTGTATATACTGTATTCTACTGTATTTTAGTCAATGCCACTCCGACATTGCTCGTCCTAATATTTATATATTCCTTAATTCCATTCTTTTACTTTTAGGTTTGTGTTTATTGTGTATTGTTGTGAATTGTTAGATATAAACACAAGCATTTAGTTATATATTACTGTACTGTTGGAGCTAGGAACACAAGCATTTAGTTAGACATTACTGTACTGTTGGAGCTAGGAACACAAGCATTTATTTAGATACTACTGTACTGTTGGATCTAGAAACACAAGCATTTAGTTAGATACTACTGTACTGTTGGAGCTAGGAACACAAGCATTTAGTTAGATACTACTGTACTGTTGGATCTAGAAACACAAGCATTTAGTTAGATACTACTGTACTTTTGGATCTAGGGACACAAGCATTTAGTTAGATACTACTGTACTGTTGGAGCTAAGAACACAAGCATTTAGTTAGATACTACTGCACTGTTGGAGCTAAGAACACAAACATTTAGTTAGATACTACTGCACTGTTGGAGCTAAGAACACAAACATTTAGTTAGATACTACTGCACTGTTGGAGCTAAGAACACAAACATTTAGTTAGATACTACTGCACTGTTGGAGCTAGGAACACAATCATTTAGTTAGATACTACTGCACTGTTGGAGCTAGGGACACAAGCATTTAGTTAGATACTACTGCACTGTTGGAGCTAGGAACACAATCATTTAGTTAAATATTACTGTTGGAGCTAGGAACACAAGCATTTAGTTAGATACTACTGCACTGTTGGAGCTAGGGACACAAGCATTTAGTTAGGTATTACGGTTGGAGCTAGGAACACAAGCATTTAGTTAGAGGGGAGGATCTGATAGAGCCTGAGACTCCCAGCCCTGAGATGGTGGAGCCTGAGACACCCAGCCCTGAGAGGGTGGAGAGGAGGATCTGATAGAGCCTGAGACGCCCAGCCCTGAGAGGGTGGAGAGGAGGGTCTGATAGAGCCTGAGACGCCCAGCCCTGAGAGAGTGGAGAGGAGGATCTGATAGAGCCTGAGACACCCAGCCCTGAGAGGGTGGAGAGGAGGATCTGATAGAGCCTGAGACGCCCAGCCCTGAGAGGGTGGAGAGGAGGGTCTGATAGAGCCTGAGACGCCCAGCCCTGAGAGAGTGGAGAGGAGGATCTGATAGAGCCTGAGACACCCAGCCCTGAGAGGGTGGAGAGGAGGATCTGATAGAGACTGAGACGCCCAGCCCTGAGAGGGTGGAGAGGAGGATCTGATAGAGACTGAGACGCCCAGCCCTGAGAGGGTGGAGAGGAGGATCTGATAGAGCCTGAGACACCCAGCCCTGAGAGGGTGGAGAGGAGGATCTGATAGAGCCTGAGACTCCCAGCCCTGAGAGGAGGATCTGATAGAGCCTGAGACTCCAGCCCTGAGAGGAGGATCTGATAGAGCCTGAGACTCCAGCCCTGAGAGGAGGATATGATAGAGCCTGAGACTCCCAGCCCTGAGATGGTGGAGAGGAGGAGCTGATGGTTCACAGTGTCGAATGCAGCGGATAGATCTAGGAGAATGAGAAGAGAGGAGAGAGAGTCAGCTTTGGCAGAGCAGAGAGACTCTGTGACACAGAGAAGAGCAGTCTCAGTTGAGTGGCCCGTCTTGAAGTCTGACTGGTTAGGGTCCAGAATATCGTTCTGAGAGAGATAGTGAGAGAGTTGGTCAGAGAGTTAGAGACAGCACGCCAAGTGCTGTGCCCTGGACACAATATGTGAATCGATTGCCCCCCCCATCTATCTTCAGAGTTTGTTCTGTTAGGTGACCTAAACTGGGATGTGCTTAACACAGCCATCTTACAATGTAAGTTAGATGCCCTCACTGACTCATTGCCTGCATCCGTAATGGGTCCGCTGTCAAACGACCACCCCTCATCACTGTCAAGCGCTCCCTAAAATACTTCTGTGAGCAGGCCTTTCTAATAGACCTGGCCTGGGTATCCTGGAAGGATACTGACCTCATCCCGTCAGGATGCCTGGTCATTTCCTCACCATCTTAAATAAGTGTGCCCTTTAAAAAAATGTAGAACTAAGAACAGATCTAGCCCTGGTTCACTCCAGACCTGACTGCCCTCGACCAGCACAAACATCCAGGGGGAAACATCCACCCTGTCCATATGTCCACCAAACTGCTCAGAGCTAGCAGAGAGGGGGAAACATCCACCCTGTCCATATGTCCACCAAACTGCTCAGAGCTAGCAGAGAGGGGGAAACATCCACCCTGTCCATATGTCCACCAAACTGCTCAGAGCTAGCAGAGAGGGAGAAACAACCCTGTCTATGTCCAGAAACTGCTGGAGAGAGGGGGAAACATCCACCCTGTCCATATGTCCACCAAACTGCTCAGAGCTGCAGAGAGGGAGAAACATCCACCCTGTCCATATGTCCACCAAACTGCTCAGAGCTAGCAGAGAGGGAGAAAGGATCCACCCTGTCCATATGTCCACCAAACTGCTCAGAGCTAGCAGAGAGGAGAAACATCCACCCTGTCCATATGTCCACCAAACTGCTCAGAGCTAGGAGAGGGAGAAACATCCACCCTGTCCATATGTCCACCAAACTGCTCAGAGCTAGCAGAGAGGGAGAACATCCACCCCATATGTCCACCAAACTGCTCAGAGCTAGCAGAGAGGGAGAAAACATCCACCCTGTCCATATGTCCACCAAACTGCTCAGAGCTAGCAGAGAGGGAGAAACATCCACCCTGTCCATATGTCCACCAAACTGTTCAGAGCTAGCAGAGAGGGAAACATCCACCCTGTCCATATGTCCACCAAACTGCTCAGAGCTAGCAGAGAGGGAGAAACATCCACCCTGTCCATATGTCCACCAAACTGTTCAGAGCTAGCAGAGAGGGAAACATCCACCCTGTCCATATGTCCACCAAACTGCTCAGAGCTAGCAGAGAGGGAGAAACATCCACCCTGGACCAAACTGCTCATCCACATCCTGTCCATATGTCCACCAAACTGTTCAGAGCTAGCAGAGAGGGAAACATCCACCCTGTCCATATGTCCACCAAACTGCTCAGAGCTAGCAGAGAGGAGAAACATCCACCCTGTCCATATGTCCACCAAACTGCCCTGAGAGCTAGCAGAGAGGGAGGGAAAACATCCACCCTGTCCATATGTCCACCAAACTGCTCAGAGCTAGCAGAGAGGGAGAAACATCCACCCTGTCCATATGTCCACCAAACTGCTCAGAGCTAGCAGAGAGGGAAACATCCACCCTGTCCATATGTCCACCAAACTGTTCAGAGCTAGCAGAGAGGGAAACATCCACCCTGTCCATATGTCCACCAAACTGTTCAGAGCTAGCAGAGAGGGAAACATCCACCCTGTCCATATGTCCACCAAACTGCTCAGAGCTAGCAGAGTTCCACCCTGTCAGAGCTCAGAGCTAGCAGAGAGGGAACATCCACCCTGTCCATATGTCCACCAAACTGCTCAGAGCTAGCAGAGAGGGAGAAACATCCACCCTGTCCATATGTCCACCAAACTGTTCAGAGCTAGCAGAGAGGGAGAAACATCCACCCTGTCCATATGTCCACCAAACTGCTCAGAGCTAGCAGAGAGGGAGAAACATCCACCCTGTCCATATGTCCACCAAACTGCTCAGAGCTAGCAGAGAGGCAGAGAGGGAAACATCCACCCTGTCCATATGTCCACCAAACTGCTCAGAGAGAGGAGAAACATCCACCCTGTCCATATGTCCACCAAACTGCTCAGAGCTAGCAGAGAGGGAGAAACATCCACCCTGTCCATATGTCACCTGTCTTAAATAAGTGTCCCCACCCTTCCATATGTCCACCAAACTGCTCAGAGCTAGCAGAGAGGGGAAACATCCACCCTGTCCATATGTCCACCAAACTGCCCTCAGAGCTAGCAGAGAGGGGAAACATCCACCCTGTCCATATGTCCACCAAACTGCTCAGAGCTAGCAGAGAGGAGAAACATCCACCCTGTCCATATGTCCACCAAACTGCTCAGAGCTAGCAGAGAGCTAGGAGAAAAACATCCACCCTGTCCATATGTCCACCAAACTGCTCAGAGCTAGCAGAGAGGGAGAAACATCCACCCTGTCCATATGTCCACCAAACTGCTCAGAGCTAGCAGAGAGGGAGAAACATCCACCCTGTCCATATGTCCACCAAACTGCTCAGAGCTAGCAGAGAGGGAGAAACATCCACCCTGTCCATATGTCCACCAAACTGCTCAGAGCTAGCAGAGAGGGAGAAACATCCACCCTGTCCATATGTCCACCAAACTGCTCAGAGCTAGCAGAGAGGGAGAAACATCCACCCTGTCCATATGTCCACCAAACTGCAGAGAGGGAGAAACATCCACCCTCAGAGCTAGCAGAGAGGGAAAAACATCCACCCTGTCCATATGTCCACCAAACTGCTCAGAGCTAGCAGAGAGGGAGAAACATCCACCCTGTCCATATGTCCACCAAACTGCTCAGAGCTAGCAGAGAGGGAAACATCCACCCTGTCCATATGTCCACCAAACTGTTCAGAGCTAGCAGAGAGGGAGAAACATCCACCCTGTCCATATGTCCACCAAACTGCTCAGAGCTAGCAGAGAGGGAGAAACATCCACCCTGTCCATATGTCCACCAAACTGCTCAGAGCTAGCAGAGAGGGAGAAACATCCACCCTGTCCATATGTCCACCAAACTGTTCAGAGCTAGCAGAGAGAGAGAAACATCCACCCTGTCCATATGTCCACCAAACTGCTCAGAGCTAGCAGAGAGAGGGGAAACATCCACCCTGTTCATATGTCCACCAAACTGCTCAGAGCTAGCAGAGAGGGGGAAACATCCACCCTGTCCATATGTCCACCAAACTGCTCAGAGCTAGCAGAGAGGAGAAACATCCACCCTGTCCATATGTCCACCAAACTGCTCAGAGCTAGCAGAGTCCACCAAACTGAGAGCTAAGACATCCACCCTGTCCATATGTCCACCAAACTGCTCAGAGCTAGCAGAGAGGGAGAAACATCCACCCTGTCCATATGTCCACCAAACTGCTCAGAGCTAGCAGAGAGGGAGAAACATCCACCCTGTCCATATGTCCACCAAACTGCTCAGAGCTAGCAGAGAGAGAGAAACATCCACCCTGTCCATATGTCCACCAAACTGCTCAGAGCTAGCAGAGAGGGAGAAACATCCACCCTGTCCATATGTCCACCAAACTGCTCAGAGCTAGCAGAGAGGGAAACATCCACCCTGTCCATATGTCCACCAAACTGCTCAGAGCTAGCAGAGAGAGGGAAACATCCACCCTGTCCATATGTCCACCAAACTGCTCAGAGCTAGCAGAGAGAGGGAAACATCCACCCTGTCCATATGTCCACCAAACTGCTCAGAGCTAGCAGAGAGGGAGAAACATCCACCCTGTCCATATGTCCACCAAACTGCTCAGAGCTAGCAGAGAGGGGAAACATCCACCCTGTCCATATGTCCACCAAACTGCTCAGAGCTAGCAGAGAGGGAGAAACATCCACCCTGTCCATATGTCCACCAAACTGCTCAGAGCTAGCAGAGAGGGAGAAACATCCACCCTGTCCATATGTCCACCAAACTGCTCAGAGCTAGCAGAGAGGGAAACATCCACCCTGTCCATATGTCCACCAAACTGCTCAGAGCTAGCAGAGAGGGAGAAACATCCACCCTGTCCATATGTCCACCAAACTGCTCAGAGCTAGCAGAGAGGGAGAAACATCCACCCTGTCCATATGTCCACCAAACTGTTCAGAGCTAGCAGAGAGGGAAACATCCACCCTGTCCATATGTCCACCAAACTGCTCAGAGCTAGCAGAGAGGGAGAAACATCCACCCTGTCCATAGGTCCACCAAACTGCTCAGAGCTAGCAGCAGAATGTGGTCACATTTTATTGGAGGCTAAATGCAGATAATAATTTAATTCAAAAGCAATTTTGAAGGATTGATTTTGAGTTAGTTTATTAAAGGTTTCAGGAAACCGAAATAACCCCAGGGGAAGAAGGAGGTTGGGATTAGTCCTTTGAAGAGGCAGATAGGCTTCAGTTGGAGGGCCCTATATTTAGGATCCAGGGAATGACTTCACTCAGAGAAGTACCAGAACTAGCGTGAATAAACTCCTGACTTTTGACGTTTCAGTTCAAACAAACTAGACAAATAACTACCTAGAATCCTTTTGTAATTATGGCTCTTTCATTAGTCAATTATGTAATGGCTATAATGTCAAAGATTAGAGAGAGACTGTGTGTGTGTGTGTGTGTGTGTGTGTGTGTGTGTGTGTGTGTGTGTGTGTGTGTGTGTGTGTGTGTGTGTGTGTGTGTGTGTGTATATATTTTCATTGACCAAACTGACATTAAACAGGCAAGCCGAGGCATTACCTCACCAGCCCTTCAAAAAACCAAGTGCACAAGTAAAGTTTTGAAGCTCTTCAAGAGGGCCCAGAATGCACCACAGTAGTGGTTGATACACATCGTCCACCCAAAACCCCTGACGTTCCGTCGGTCCCCAAAGGGCCGTTGACATAGTTTTGGCAAGACATGCCGTGGTAATTAACTAAAACACTCTTTATATAACCGTATAAGATGTTATGTGATGCAATTCAATAAAACAGTCTTAATGAATACAGCATTATACTGTAATAACAAATATCAAAGGAAAGGTGTGCCTGGTTAAATAAAATACAGACAAAGGCTTTACACCTGAGACAGGTTCTTTTCCACGTACCCAGGTGGGAATGTTTTGGGATTTACATTTTTTTTTTTTTTAACTAGGCAAGTCAGTTAAGAACAAACTATTATTTTCAATAACGGCTTACGAACAGTGGGTTATCTGCCTGTTCAGGGCAGAACGACAGATTTGTACCTTGTCAGCTCGGGGATTTGAACTTGCAACCTTCCGGTTACTAGTCCAACGCTCTAACCACTAGGCTACCCTGCCGGGATAAGCCAATATGGTAAGTCGCTCTGGATAAGAGCGTCTGCTAAATGACAGGATGCTCACTGTGACTTCTCACTACCTTCAGCTACCTTTCTGCTGAAATCCCTGTACCCTATCACTATCTCCCTTATATTTCTCTCTGGGCCGTTATCTCTGCTTTCCTCTAAATCTGATAGATCCAGAGTAAAATACCAGAGAGAGACTACCATGGAAGATCAGAAAGCCTGCAGGTCTAACTAACTGAGTATTGCAGACAGATATATATATAAAGACTGTCTGGGTGTGTGTGTGTGTGTGTGTGTGTGTGTGTGTGTGTGTGTGTGTGTGTATATATATACACACACACCCAAACAGTCTT
Source organism: Oncorhynchus nerka (assembly GCF_034236695.1). Classification (NCBI taxonomy): domain Eukaryota; kingdom Metazoa; phylum Chordata; class Actinopteri; order Salmoniformes; family Salmonidae; genus Oncorhynchus; species Oncorhynchus nerka. The sequence goes on along the minus strand of NC_088408.1, from coordinate 102,335,047 downwards.
TCCTGAGACATTGTGAATTATATTCACATTGTGAATATCCATTGCGCTGCACACAGTTTAAACTGCCAAGACATACCAGAGATAAGGGACTGTTGATATTGCAACCACAGAGCACTTGGGTCCTATACCTTGCGGGGGCTGCGGGTGTGTCCGGAACGCCAGTGTGGAATAGAGTGCCATTTGTCACTCAGCAGATACTAGTTTCCTGTGGGATCAGGAAAGGGCTTGTTCCAGCCAATCATCTTCAATCTCCGGCTCTAGTTATACTAGCTGAGTTAGGATATTGATGAAGGAAGCTATTTGTTCTGATGAAGACCATGATGATGCTGCAACATTATCACTTTCTCGGAATATAAACTGAACAAAAATATAAACGCAACATCTAAAGAGTTGGTCCCATGTTTTATGAGCTGAAATAAAAGATACCATAAATTTTCCATATGCACTTAAAACCGTGTTTCTCTCAAATTTTGGTTGCGCAAATTTGTTTACATCCCTGTTAGTGAGCATTTCTCCTTTGCCAAGATAATCCATCAACCTGACAGGCATATCAAGAAGCTGATTAAACAGCAGGATCATTACACAGGTGCACCTTGTGCTGAGCTCGCTAAAATGTTTGACACAATGCCACAGATGACTCAAATTTTAAATGAAGTGTGCAATTGGCATGTTGACTGCAGGAATGTCCAATAAGGCTGTTATCAGTGAATTGAGTGTTAATGTCTCTACCATAAGCCGCCTCCAACATAATTTTTGAGAATTTGGCAGTACGTCCAACCACAGACCACGTGTAACCACTCCAGCCATGGACCTCCACATCCAGCTTCTTCACCTGCGGTAATCGTCTGAGGAGGGGGAGGGTAGGGACTCCCCAGTGGGGGGGCTTGACTCCCCAGTGGGTGGGCCATGTTGATTCCAAAGCTTCACGCTCCCACAGTTGTGTCAAGTTGGCTGGATGTCCTTTGGGTGGTGGACAATTCTTGATACACACGGGAAACTGTTGACTGTGGAAAAACCCAGCAGCATTGCAGTTCTTGACACAAACGGGTGCGCCTGGCACCTACTACCATACCCTGTTCAAAAGCACTTAAATCTTTTGTCTTGCCCAAACCCATGTCTCAATTGTCTCAAAGCTTGAAAATCCTTCTTCAAGCCGTCTCCTCCCCTTCATCTTTAACCCGTCTCCTCCCCTTCATCTTTAACCCCGTCTCCTCCTCTTCATCTTTAACCTGACTCCTCCCCTTCATCTTTAACCCGACTCCTCCCCTTCATCTTTAACCCGTCTCCTCCCCTTCATCTTTAACCAGGTCTCCTCCCCTTCTTCTTTAACCCGACTCCTCCCCTTCATCTTTAACCCGTCTCCTCCCCTTCATCTTTAACCCGTCTCCTCCCCTTCATTTTTAACCCGTCTCCTCCCCTTCATCTTTAACCAGGTCTCCTCCCCTTCATCTTTAACCCGTCTCCTCCCCTTCATCTTTAACCTGTCTCCGCCCCTTCATCTTTAACCTGACTCCTCCCCTACATCTTTAACCTGTCTCCTCCCCTTCATCTTTAACCTGACTCCTCCCCTTCATCTTTAACCCGTCCCCTCCCCTTCATCTTTAACCTGACTCCTCCCCCTTCATCTTTAACCAGGTCTCCTCCCCTTCTTCTTTAACCCGACTCCTCCCCTTCACCTTTAACCCGTCTCCTCCCCTTCATCTTTAACCCGTCTCCTCCCCTTCATCTTTAACCCGTCTCCTCCCCTTCATCTTTAACCCGTCTCCTCCCCTTCATTTTTAACCCGTCTCCTCCCCTTCATCTTTAACCAGGTCTCCTCCCCTTCATCTTTAACCTGTCTCCTCCCCTTCATCTTTAACCTGACTCCTCCCCTTCATCTTTAACCCGTCCCCTCCCCTTCATCTTTAACCTGACTCCTCCCCTTCTTCTTTAACCCGACTCCTCCCCTTCATCTTTAACCCGTCTCCTCCCCTTCATCTTTAACCCGTCTCCTCCCCTTCATCTTTAACCCGTCTCCTCCCCTTCATCTTTAACCCGTCTCCTCCCCTTCATCTTTAACCCGTCTCCTCCCCTTCATCTTTAACCCGTCTCCTCCCCTTCATTTTTAACCCGTCTCCTCCCCTTCATCTTTAACCAGGTCTCCTCCCCTTCATCTTTAACCTGTCTCCTCCCCTTCATCTTTAACCTGGTCTCCTCCCCTTCATCTTTAACCTGTCTCCGCCCCTTCATCTTTAACCTGACTCCTCCCCTTCATCTTTAACCCGTCTCCTCCCCTTCATCTTTAACCTGACTCCTCCCCTTCATCTTTAACCAGGTCTCCTCCCCTTCATCTTTAACCCGTCTCCTCCCCTTCATCTTTAACCCGTCTCCTCCCCTTCATCTTTAACCTGTCTCCTCCTCTTCATCTACACTGATTGAAGTGGATTTAACAAGGGCCATCAATAAGGGATCATAGCTTTCACCTGGATTCACCTGGTAAATCTAGCTTACAATTGGCTCATTCATCCCCTCTCCTCTCCCCTGTAACTATTCCCCATGATGTTGCTGTCCCCAGGGTATGCGAAATAAAAATGTGATTCACGTAAAAATTTAAAATATATATTTTTTTCCTTTACATGTTCAAATATTCCATTTATATTGTCTAAAGGGGTTATACATCTATACATCTATACATCTGGGTGAGTGTTTTTACCTCTCCTCAGTAGCCTCGTTTCACTGCCAAAAATAAAATGACACCATCTAGTGTTCAGCGAAATAACAACACAATGTCAAATACAGGTATCCCAGTCAAATAATTAACATCCAATCACATTAACCGTTACTCATCCAATCACATTAACCGTTACTCTCTCGCGGGAATTCCACTAACGGTCGGTCCGTATGGAGCCAAACGTAGCTGCTGCTCTTGTTGGTATCTGTACTGCTGGCCAAAAGCCATGACAGGGAGACGTAGTGTGTCCTGTGTGAATTCAAGTGTGCTCCCTCTAATTCTCTCTTTCTCCCTTTCTTTCTTTCTCTCTCTCTCTCGGAGGACCTGAGCCCTAGGACCATGCCTCAGGATTACCTGGCATGATGACTCCTTGCTGTCCCCAGTCCACCTGGCCGTGCTGCTGCTCCAGTTTCAACTGTTCTGCCTGCGGCTATGGAACCCTGACCTGTTCACCGGACGAGCTACCTGTCCCAGACCTATTATTTGACCATGCTGGTCATTTATGAACATTTGAACATCTTGGCCATGTTCTGTTATAATCTCCACCCGGCACAGCCAGAAGAGGACTGGCCACCCCTCATAGCCTGGTTCCTCTCTAGATTTCTTCATAGGGAGTTTTTCCTAGCCACCGTGCTTCTACACCTGCATTGCTTGCTGTTTGGGGTTTTAGGCTGGGTTTCTGTACAGCACTTTGAGACATCAGCTGATGTAAGAGGGGCTATATGAATCGATTTGATTTTGATTTGATAGTGGACTGGCGTAGGGGTGAGGGGAGTTGGGGTGGGGTGAGGGGAGTTGGGGTGGGGTGAGGGGAGGGGAGTTGGGGTGGGGTGAGGGGAGTAGGGGTGAGGGGAGTTGGGGTGGGGGTGTAGGGGTGAGGGGAGTTGGGGTGGGGTGGAGGGGTGAGGGGAATTGGGGTGAGGGCTGTATGTTTCATGATTAACTACTCATGGTGTGATTGTGATAATATACAGAAACTCAAGTCCTTTTGTTCACCCGACCAAGAATACCTCACAATCAAATCCCAACTGCATTTACTGCCCAAGATAATTCTCTTCGGTTATGGTCACAGCCGTGTATATTCTCCCTCAAGCCGAAACCATGACGACCCTCAGGGAACTACAGTGGACTGTGTAATGATCCTCTTCCTGTCAATGACTGGACCAAAGCGCAGCGTGGTACGTGTTCATGATATTTTATTAGATCAGAACACTTGAAAATAACAAAGAAGAAAACTAACAGTTCTGTAAGGAAACTAAACTATACAGAAAACAAGTACCCATGAAACACAGGTGGGAAAAGGCTGCCTAAGAATGATTCCCAATCAGAGACAACGATAGTCCCTGATTGAGAACCATACCCGGCCAAAACACACAAAACCTAGAAAACATAACATCATAGAATGCCCTCCCAAATCACACCCTGCCCAAACCAAAATAGAGACATAAAAAGGCTCTCTCGGGTCAGGGCGTGACATTATGAACACTGGAAACCATATATCCTGAGGCTGCATTTATTGTAGCTGGGGATTTTAACAAAGCAAATTTGAGTAAAACACTGCCGATGTTCTACCAACACATTGACTACTCGCACTGGGAAAACACTCGACCACTGCTCTCTTCCGGGATGCCTACAAGGCCCTCCCCCACCCTCCCTTCGGCAAATCAGATCACAACTCCATTTTGCTCCTCCCTTCCTATAGGCAGAGACTAAAACAGGAAACAGGAAGTACCCCTGCAAATGTCTATTCAACGCTGGTCTGACCAATCGGAATCCATGCATCAAGATTGTTTTGATCACGTGTATTGGGATATGTTCTGGTAGCCTCGGATAATAACATTGATGTATACACAGACACGGTGACTGAGTTCATCAGGAAGTGTATAGGGGATGTTGTTCCCACTGTGACTATTAAAACCTACCCAAACCAAAAACGTGGGCAGATGGCAGCATTTGCACTAAATTGAAAGCACGAACCACCGCATTTAACCATGGCAAGGTGACTGGGAATATGGTAGAATAGAAATAGTGTAGTTATTCCCTCCGTAAGGCAATCAAACAGACAAAACGTCAGTAGAGAGACGAAGTTGTTGGTATAAGGACAAAGTGGAGTCGCAATTTAACGTCTCAAACACGAGACGTATGTGGCTTATCTACAGATAATCACGGACTACAAAGGTAAAACCAGCCACGTCGCTAAACACCTTCCTCGCCCGCTTTGAGGCTAACACAGTGCTCTCGTTCTCCGTGGCCGATGTGAGTAAGATATTTAAACGTGTTAACCCTCGCAAGGCTGGCGGCCCAGATGGCATCCCTAGCCAGATCTTCAGAGCATGCGCAGACAAACTTACTGGAGTGTTTTCGGACATATTTAAACTCTCCCTATTCCAGTCTGCTGTTCTCACTTGCTTCCAGCATTGTTCCTGTACCCAAGAAAGCAAAGGTAACTTAACTAAATTACTATAAACCCGTAGCACTCACTTCTGTCATCATAAAGTGCTTTGAGAGGCTAGTTAAGGATTATATTACCTCTACCTTACCTGACACCCTAGACCCACTCCAATTTGCATACCGCCCCAATAGATCCACAGATGATGCCCTGCCCACTGCCCTATCCCATCTGGACAAGAGGAATACCTATGTAAGAATGCTGTTCATTGTCTATAGCTCAGGCTTCAACACCACAGTACCCTCCAAGCTCATCATCAAGCTCGGGGCCCTGGGTCTGAACCCCGCCCTGTGCAACTGGGTCCTGGTCTTCCTGACAGGCCGCCCCCAGGTGGTGAAGGTAGGAAACAACACCTCCACTTCACTGATCATCAACACAGAGGCCACACAAGGGTGTGTACTCAGCCCCCTCCCGTACTTCCTTTCAACCTTCCTTTCAACTATGACTGCGTGACCACGCATGGCTCCAACTCAATCATCAAGTTTGCAGACGACACAACCATAGTAGGCCTGACTACCAACAATGATGAGACAGTGTACAGGGAGGAGGCGAGGGCCCTGGCAGAGTGGTGCCAGGAAAATAACCTCTCCCCCAACGTCAACAAAACGAAGAAGCTGATCGTGGACTACAGGACACAACAGAGGGAGCACGCCCCCCATCCACATCGACAGGACCACAGTGGAGAAGGTGGAAAGCTTCAAGTTCATTCACATCACTGACAATCTGAAATGGTCCACCCACACAGACAGTGTGGTGAAGAAGGTGCCTCAGGAGGCTGATGAAATTTGATTTGGCACCCAAGACCCTCATAAACTTTTACAGATGCACAATTGAGAGCATCCTGTCGGGCTGTATCACCATCTGGTGCGGCAATTGCGCCGCCCGCAACCGCAGGGCTCTCCAGAGGGTAGTGAGGTCTGCCCTCAGGAACACCTATAGCACCCGATGTCACAGGAAGGCCAAAAAGATCATCAACGACACCAACCACCCGAGCCACTGCCTGTTCATCCCGCTACAATCCAGAAGGTGAGGTCAGTACAGGTGCATCAAAGCAGTCAATTAGGAATTACATGCTTCCGTTTTCTCCTTTCAAGACATTACTAAACCCGGGGATATACTGGTAAATGTGTTATTCACTATCACTTCACCCTCTTCATATGCTGAGTATTTATATTTATCTAAGTGACCCCAAACTTTTGAATGGTAGTGTATATTGCAAACACATACATCTAGCCCTCTGTAAAGCCCTCCTGTCTGAACACATACATCTAGCCCTCTGTAAAGCCCTCCTGTCTGAACACATACATCTAGCCCTCTGTAAAGCCCTCCTGTCTGAACACATACATCTAGCCCCCTGTAAAGCCCTCCTGTCTGAACACATACATCTAGCCCTCTGTAAAGCCCTCCTATCTGAACACATACATCTAGCCCCCTGTAAAGCCCTCCTGTCTGAACACATACATCTAGCCCTCTGTAAAGCCCTCCTGTCTGAACACATACATCTAGCCCTCTGTAAAGCCCTCCTGTCTGAACACATACATCTAGCCTACTGTAAAGCCCTCCTGTCTGAACACATACATCTAGCCCCCTGTAAAGCCCTCCTGTCTGAACACATACATCTAGCCTACTGTAAAGCCCTCCTGTCTGAACACATACATCTAGCCCTCTGTAAAGCCAGTATTACATCTTAACAGTCCCCTATCAGATAGCCAGTATTACATCTTAACAGTCCCCTATCAGATAGCCAGTATTACATCTTAACAGGTCCCCTATCAGATAGCCAGTATTACATCTTAACAGTCCCCTATCAGATAGGCAATATTACATCTTAACAGTCCCCTATCAGATAGCCAGTATTACATCTTAACAGTCCCCTATCAGATAGCCAGTATTACATCTTAACAGTCCCCTATCAGATAGCCAGTATTACATCTTAACAGTCCCCTATCAGATAGCCAGTATTACATCTTAACAGTCCCCTATCAGATAGCCAGTATTACATCTTAACAGGTCCTCTATCAAATAGCCTGCATTACATCTTAACAGTCCCCTATCAGATAGCCTGTATTACATCTTAACAGTCCCCTATCAGATAGCCTGTATTACAGTACCAGTTTGGCATCTCCACGTACCATGAATAAGTTACCTATTATTATCGGAGGTGGGGTGTACCCATTCTTAATGTTCCTGTTTTGCCTTGCTATGGAGATCGTTAAAAACAAATAGGGTTATCAGCCCTCATCGTGACAACACCTTTACTGAAAATATATCAGAGCTGATAAAAGAAACCATTTGTAGGAACGCCGATACCCCGAAGTGTTTTACATACCTGTCCTTTCCTACGGACCGGGGACGTTCCCCTTCTTATATTGCTAATGGGATTTCTCTTAATTGTTGTCCAGCGATTGGAAAGGACCCTATTGTGTAGCGCCACTGTCAATGGAAATATGCATGAACAACTACAACGACATACGACCCCTATCGATCACATTGAGATCATTTACTGCTTTTGTCTAGCTTGTCCTGTGTGTTAGCTCTGAGCTCAGCGTCTTCAAGAGGCTATTGTCCTGTGCATTAGCTCTGAGCTCAGCGTCTTCAAGAGGCTATTGTCCTGTGCGTTAGCTCTGAGCTCAGCGTCTTCAAGAGGCTATTGTCCTGTGTGTTAGCTCTGAGCTCAGCGTCTTCAAGAGGCTATTGTCCTGTGTGTTAGCTCTGAGCTCAGCGTCTTCAAGAGGCTATTGTCCTGTGTGTTAGCTCTGAGCTCAGCGTCTTCAAGAGGCTATTGTCCTGTGTGTTAGCTCTGAGCTCAGCGTCTTCAAGAGGCTATTGTCCTGTGTGTTAGCTCTGAGCTCAGCGTCTTCAAGAGGCTATTGTCCTGTGCGTTAGCTCTGAGCTCAGCGTCTTCAAGAGGCTATTGTGTTAGTATCGAGTAACATCCTCAATATACTATCAATTTATTACCACTTCGATTTTTTGCCTTTGGTACCAAGTCTATTTAACATTCTCCATATCTGGCAGGTTGTGCTCTTGTTTTAATGCATTACAATGAGATTAAACTGTGCAGAGAATTTGGCTTGTTTCGATTCCAGAAACCTGGAAGTTAAACTATGAGCTCAATCCATTGGCGTGTAGATGGAACTACAGTATGTCCACACACGAGAGAGGGAGAGGGAGAGGGGGAGCGAGAGGGAGAGGGAGCGAGAGGGAGGGGGAGCGAGAGGGAGGGGGAGCGAGAGGGAGCGAGAGGGAGCGAGGGAGGGAGAGGGAGCGAGAGGGAGCGAGAGGGAGAGGGAGCGAGAGGGAGCGAGGGAGATGGAGCGAGAGGGAGAGGGAGAGAGGGAGAGGGAGCGAGAGGGAGAGGGAGCGAGAGGGAGAGGGAGAGGGAACGAGGGAGAGGGAGCGGGAGAGGGAGAGGGGGAGCGAGAGGGAGAGGGAGCGAGGGAGAGGGAGAGGGAGCGAGAGGGAGAGGGAGCGAGAGGGAGAGGGAGCGAGAGGGAGAGGGAGCGAGGGAGAAGGAGCGAGGGAGAGGGAGAGGGAGCGAGGGAGAGGGAGAGGGAGCGCGAGAGTGAGAGTGAGAGGGAGAGGAAGCGAGAGGGAGAGAATCACTGTTGGTGGTAAGGAACGGGTCCAGTCTAACCAGAGATGAATCCCTGTTGGTGGTAAGGAACGGGTCCAGTCTAACCAGAGATTAATCCCTGTTGGTGGTAAGGAGCTGGTCCGGTCTAACCAGAGATGAATCACTGTTGGTGGTAAGGAGCTGGTCCGGTCTAACCAGAGATGAATCCCTGTTGGTGGTAAGGAGCTGGTCCGGTCTAACCAGAGATGAATCACTGTTGGTGGTAAGGAGCTGGTCCGGTCTAACCAGAGATGAATCCCTGTTGGTGGTAAGGAGCTGGTCCGGTCTAACCAGAGATGAATCCCTGTTGGTGGTAAGGAGCTGGTCCGGTCTAACCAGAGATGAATCCCTGTTGGTGGTAAGGAGCTGGTCCGGTCTAACCAGAGATGAATCCCTGTTGGTGGTAAGGAGCTGGTCCGGTCTAACCAGAGATGAATCCCTGTTGGTGGTAAGGAGCTGGTCCGGTCTAACCAGAGATGAATCCCTGTTGGTGGTAAGGAGCTGGTCCGGTCTAACCAGAGATTAATCCGAAACATGCATTCCTGGACTTCCTCTCTGTTGGCAGAGTGCTGTGCTGGGCTGCTGTGGCTGTGTTATTGACATAGCCTTGTTCTGTTCCATGTTCTCTACGTAAATAGTAGTATAAATACCCCAACTCGTGTTAAGTTCAAAATAATACAATATAAAAATAGCTGACACCATTAAAACCAATGGAAGGCAATTATCTCAGAATTATCATTTTGAAGATAAAAACTTAGTCCCCAAGCTCTCAAAATGTCTGTGTTATTGGGCTGGGGATAGAGAGAGACAGGGCTGTGTTATTGGACTGGGGATAGAGAGAGACAGGGCTGTGTTATTGGACTGGGGATAGAGAGAGACAGGGCTGTGTTATTGGACTGGGGATAGAGAGAGAGGGCTGTGTTATTGGGCTGGGGATAGAGAGAGACAGGGCTGTGTTATTGGGCTGGGGATAGAGAGAGACAGGGCTGTGTTATTGGACTGGGGATAGAGAGAGACAGGGCTGTGTTATTGGACTGGGGATAGAGAGAGACAGGGCTGTGTTATTGGACTGGGGATAGAGAGAGACAGGGCTGTGTTATTGGACTGGGGATAGAGAGAGACAGGGCTGTGTTATTGGACTGGGGATAGAGAGAGACAGGGCTGTGTTATTGGACTGGGGATAGAGAGAGACAGGGCTGGTAGAGACAGGGATGTGTTATTGGACTGGGGATAGGGAGAGAGAGGTCTGTGTTATTGGACTGGGGATAGAGAGAGACAGGGCTGTGTTATTGGACTGGGGATAGAGAGAGACAGGGCTGTGTTATTGGACTGGGGATAGAGAGAGACAGGGCTGTGTTATTGGACTGGGGATAGAGAGAGACAGGGCTGTGTTATTGGACTGGGGATAGAGAGAGACAGGGCTGTGTTATTGGACTGGGGATAGAGAGAGACAGGGCTGTGTTATTGGACTGGGGATAGAGAGAGACAGGGCTGGTAGAGACAGGGATGTGTTATTGGACTGGGGATAGAGAGAGACAGGGCTGTGTTATTGGACTGGGGATAGAGAGAGACAGGGCTGTGTTATTGGACTGGGGATAGAGAGAGAGGTCTGTGTTATTGGACTGGGGATAGGGAGAGACAGGGCTGTGTTATTGGACTGGGGATAGAGAGAGACAGGGCTGGTAGAGACAGGGCTGGTAGAGACAGGGCTGTGTTATTGGGCTGGGGATAGGTAGAGACAGGGCTGGTAGAGACAGGGCTGTGTTATTGGGCTGGGGATAGAGAGAGACAGGGCTGTGATATTGGACTGGGGATAGAGAGAGACAGGGCTGGTAGAGACAGGGCTGTGTTATTGGGCTGGGGATAGAGAGAGAGACAGGGCTGGTAGAGACAGGGCTGTGTTATTGGGCTGGGGATGGAGAGAGACAGGGCTGGTAGAGACAGGGCTGTGTTATTGGACTGGGGATAGGGAGAGAGAGGGCTGTGTTATTGGACTGGGGATAGAGAGAGACAGGGCTGGTAGAGACAGGGCTGTGTTATTGGGCTGGGGATAGAGAGAGACAGGGCTGTGTTATTGGACTGGGGATAGAGAGAGACAGGGCTGTGTTATAGGGCTGGGGATAGAGAGAGACAGGGCTGGTAGAGACAGGGCTGTGTTATTGGACTGGGGATAGAGAGAGACAGGGCTGTGTTATTGGACTGGGGATAGAGAGAGAGGGCTGTGTTATTGGACTGGGGATAGAGAGAGACAGGGCTGTGTTATAGGGCTGGGGATAGAGAGAGACAGGGCTGTGTTATTGGACTGGGGATAGAGAGAGACAGGGCTGTGTTATTGGACTGGGGATAGAGAGAGACAGGGCTGTGTTATTGGACTGGGGATAGGGAGAGACAGGGCTGTGTTATAGGACTGGGGATAGAGAGAGACAGGGCTGTGTTATTGGACTGGGGATAGAGAGAGACAGGGCTGTGTTATTGGACTGGGGATAGAGAGAGACAGGGCTGTGTTATTGGACTGGGGATAGAGAGAGACAGGGCTGTGTTATTGGACTGGGGATAGAGAGAGACAGGGCTGTGTTATTGGACTGGGGATAGAGAGAGACAGGGCTGTGTTATTGGACTGGGGATAGAGAGAGACAGGGCTGGTAGAGACAGGGCTGGTAGAGACAGGGCTGTGTTATTGGGCTGGGGATAGAGAGAGACAGGGCTGTGTTATTGGACTGGGGATAGAGAGAGAGGGCTGTGTTATTGGACTGGGGATAGGGAGAGAGAGGGCTGTGTTATTGGACTGGGGATAGAGAGAGAGAGGGCTGTGTTATTGGGCTGGGGATAGGGAGAGACAGGGCTGTGTTATTGGACTGGGGATAGGGAGAGACAGGGCTGTGTTATTGGACTGGGGATAGAGAGAGACAGGGCTGGTAGAGACAGGGCTGTGTTATTGGGCTGGGGATAGAGAGAGACAGGGATGTGTTATTGGACTGGGGATAGAGAGAGACAGGGCTGGTAGAGACAGGGCTGTGTTATTGGACTGGGGATAGGGAGAGACAGGGCTGTGTTATTGGACTGGGGATAGAGAGAGACAGGGCTGTGTTATTGGACTGGGGATAGGGAGAGAGAGGTCTGTGTTATTGGACTGGGGATAGAGAGAGACAGGGCTGTGTTATTAGACTGGGGATAGGGAGAGACAGGGGTGTGTTATTGGGCTGGGGATAGAGAGAGACAGGGCTGTGTTATTGGACTGGGGATAGAGAGAGACAGGGCTGGTAGAGACAGGGCTGTGTTATTGGACTGGGGATAGGGAGAGACAGGGCTGTGTTATTGGACTGGGGATAGGTAGAGACAGGGCTGTGTTATTGGACTGGGGATAGAGAGAGACAGGGCTGTGTTATTGGACTGGGGATAGGGAGAGAGAGGGCTGTGTTATTGGACTGGGGATAGAGAGAGAGAGGGCTGGTAGAGACAGGGCTGTGTTACTGGGCTGGGGATAGAGAGAGACGGGGCTGTGTTATTGGACTGGGGATAGAGAGAGACAGGGCTGTGTTATTGGACTGGGGATAGGGAGAGAGAGGGCTGTGTTATTGGACTGGGGATAGAGAGAGAGAGGGCTGGTAGAGACAGGGCTGTGTTACTGGGCTGGGGATAGAGAGAGACGGGGCTGTGTTATTGGACTGGGGATAGAGAGAGAGAGGGCTGTGTTATTGGACTGGGGATAGAGAGAGACAGGGCTGGTAGAGACAGGGCTGTGTTATTGGACTGGGGATAGAGAGAGACAGGGCTGTGTTATTGGACTGGGGATAGGGAGAGAGAGGGCTGTGTTATTGGACTGGGGATAGAGAGAGAGAGGGCTGGTAGAGACAGGGCTGTGTTACTGGGCTGGGGATAGAGAGAGACAGGGCTGTGTTATTGGACTGGGGATAGAGAGAGAGAGGGCTGTGTTATTGGACTGGGGATAGAGAGAGACAGGGCTGTGTTATTGGACTGGGGATAGGGAGAGAGAGGGCTGTGTTATTGGACTGGGGATAGGGAGAGAGAGGGCTGTGTTATTGGACTGGGGATAGGGAGAGAGAGGGCTGTGTTATTGGACTGGGGATAGAGAGAGACAGGGCTGTGTTATTGGACTGGGGATAGGGAGAGACAGGGCTGTGTTATTGGACTGGGGATAGAGAGAGACAGGGCTGTGTTATTGGACTGGGGATAGAGAGAGACAGGGCTGTGTTATTGGACTGGGGATAGAGAGAGACAGGGCTGTGTTATTGGACTGGGGATAGAGAGAGACAGGGCTGTGTTATTGGACTGGGGATAGAGAGAGACAGGGCTGGTAGAGACAGGGCTGTGTTATTGGACTGGGGATAGAGAGAGACAGGGCTGTGTTATTGGACTGGGGATAGAGAGAGACAGGGCTGTGTTATTGGACTGGGGATAGGGAGAGAGAGGGCTGTGTTATTGGACTGGGGATAGGGAGAGAGAGGGCTGTGTTATTGGACTGGGGATAGGGAGAGAGAGGGCTGTGTTATTGGACTGGGGATAGAGAGAGACAGGGCTGTGTTATTGGACTGGGGATAGGGAGAGACAGGGCTGTGTTATTGGACTGGGGATAGAGAGAGACAGGGCTGTGTTATTGGACTGGGGATAGAGAGAGACAGGGCTGTGTTATTGGACTGGGGATAGGGAGAGAGAGGGCTGTGTTATTGGACTGGGGATAGGGAGAGAGAGGGCTGTGTTATTGGACTGGGGATAGGGAGAGAGAGGGCTGTGTTATTGGACTGGGGATAGAGAGAGACAGGGCTGTGTTATTGGACTGGGGATAGGGAGAGACAGGGCTGTGTTATTGGACTGAGGATAGAGAGAGACAGGGCTGTGTTATTGGACTGGGGATAGAGAGAGACAGGGCTGTGTTATTGGACTGGGGATAGAGAGAGACAGGGCTGTGTTATTGGACTGGGGATAGAGAGAGACAGGGCTGTGTTATTGTACTGGGGATAGGGAGAGAGAGGGCTATGTTATTGGACTGGGGATAGGGAGAGAGAGGGCTGTATTATTGGACTGGGGATAGAGAGAGACAGGGCTGGGAGAGACAGGGCTGTGTTATTGGACTGGGGATAGAGAGAGACAGGGCTGGTAGAGACAGGGCTGTGTTATTGGACTGGGGATAGAGAGAGACAGGGCTGGTAGAGACAGGGCTGTGTTATTGGACTGGGGATAGGGAGAGACAGGGCTGGTAGAGACAGGGATGGAAGAGACAAGGCTGTGTTATTGGTCCTGGTCAAAGGTAGTGATCTATATAGGGAATAGGGTTCTATTTGGGAAGCAGTCAGAGTAGAGGGGCTCAGAGAGAGACCTAGCTACCTCTTGGAGACATGTGCCTCTCTCTGCCCAGACCTAAGTGGGAGAGATGGCGCTCAGTATTTACTCAGGTGGAATAATACACAGTCAAGCTGGCCAGTTGTGTAGTGATAAAACAAAGACTATTCCAAAGAATGTGCTCCATGTGTTCCTGCGTGAGCGTAAGCTGATTTCTCAGATCGAGTGGCGTAGGCTTTGACCAGAAAACCTATTTGCTCACTCATGCTTTCAAGAAGCTATTCCACAACCACACTGCATGTTTGTTTTTCATGCTCAATATGTAAGCTAGCAAACCTTTATAAACATGCACAGCTATCTGGTTTATACAGAACCCTGAATCTGATCCTTCAGTACAGAACTCAGTCAGGTAAAGTATTCTTCACAAGTGATTATAGGCCTCCAAGTTGTTTCCGAATACTTCAAAAAAAAGTTAGTTGAAACAACTCATCAATTGTGCGTTGAGAAATACCTTCCGGAGGTAGGTAATGTAAAATTACTTGGAATCGGGTCACTGGACCCTGACCTGACCACCGACCAGGCCTCCCCACCGACCAGGTCTCCCCACCGACCAGGCCTCCCCACCGACCAGGCCTCCCCACCGACCTGGCCTCCCCACCGACCTGGCCTCCCCACCGACCAGGCCTCCCCACCGACCAGGTCTCCCCACCGACCAGGCCTCCCCACCGACCAGGCCTCCCCACCGACCTGGCCTCCCCACCGACCTGGCCTCCCCACCGACCTGGCCTCCCCACCGACCAGGCCTCCCCACCGACCTGGCCTCCCCACCGACCTGGCCTCCCCAACGACCAGGCCTCCCCACCGACCTGGCCTCCCCACCGACCTGGCCTCCCCACCGACCAGGCCTCACCACCGACCAGGCCTCCCACCGACCAGGCCTCCCCACCGACCCCACCGGCCTCCCCCCCGACCTGGCCTCCCCACCGACCTGGCCTGGCCCCCACCGACCAGGCCTCCCCCACCGACCTGGCCTCCCCACCGACCTGGCCTCCCCCAACGACCAGGCCTCCCCACCGACCTGGCCTCCCCACCGACCTGGCCTCCCCCACCGACCAGGCCTCCCCACCGACCAGGCCTCCCCACCGACCAGGCCTCCCCACCGACCTGGCCTCCCCACCGACCAGGCCTCACCACCGACCAGGCCTCACCACCGAACAGGCCTCCCCACCGACCAGGCCTCCCCACCGACCTGGCCTCCCCACCGACCAGGCCTCCCCACCGACCTGGCCTCCCCACCGACCAGGCCTCCCCACCGACCAGGCCTCCCCACCGACCAGGCCTCCCCACCGACCTGGCCTCCCCACCGACCAGGCCTCCCCACCGACCTGGCCTCCCCACCGACTAGGTCTCCCCACCGACCAGGCCTCCCCACCGACCAGGCCTCCCCACCGACCAGGCCTCCCCACCGACCTGGCCTCCCCACCGACCTGGCCTCCCCAAAGCCCAGCATTGCTGTTGGGCAAACATTTGATTTAAGACTCCCTCAAAAGTGATTTCATGAGATCCATTTCTCCAGGTTGCATACCTCAAATAGCTAACACACACCCTGCTCAAATACATAGCTTTGTTTTGATAGCAACAAGCTGGAAATACGGACCTGACATGGACAAACACAAGAGGTCCGGGAGGGAGAGAACCGTCTAATTATTAAACGAAAGGAGAAATCAGCGGAGCTGCCTGGGTCTGTTGACACTAGTGGTATTTTGCTCTTGGTGCGATTCCACCTGCATCATTTGCTGACACAACGCATCTGCCAAACTCCAGCAACATGGTGGTCCAGTTTAGTTTACATTTCACAATATCAATTAAGTACCTCTGCTTGCTTTTCCCCTCCTTGGCTGACTGAGTTTTGTGGCAAAACAGGTCTTTCAGACTTCAGTTTTAAGTATCTATCCAGTGTTTTCAGATTTCTATGAAATGTGACCTATAATTAATTTAATTAATTACAATATGAGTGAAATAGTTTTCCTTCCAAAATATGGTAATTAAGTATGTTTAAAAAAAAAACGTTTCTGTTTGAACGATGTGGGCGTATCCCAACAACAGAACGATGTGGGCGTATCCCAACAACAGAACAATGTGGGCGTATCCCAACAACAGAACAATGTGGGCGTATCCCAACAACAGAACGATGTGGGCGTACCCCAACAACAGAACGATGTGGGCGTACCCCAACAACAGAACGATGTGGGCGTATCCCAACAACAGAACGATGTGGGCGTATATACCGGTCCTGAAAAATATTCATGAAGATAGATCGCTGATTGGCCAACTGAGCCAACATGACGTCATGTTCTATGAGGAAATAGAACACGTTTTTGAAACGGCCTGTTTGAGATACAATTTTTAGGTGTGTTTTTTGTAGTGTGTTTTCTCCAATTGATGCTTTGGCCAGATATGAGTACAGGACGATTCAACGACATTATATGGGTTAGCAGAACACAAAACTTTTAAAAGTGATTTTTTTTTTTACTAAACAGGTCATCCCTCATATAGTTCCACTATGAGTTTCATTTCAGTTACTCTGTCCAGTATCACTTTCAAATCTAGCTCCAAAGATGACAGATATCAATTGGGGATTTATTTTCTGGTACCAGACTCATCACCTCTCCACGAAAACAAAACAGACATAAACACTCAAGTAACTTGGTGCAAAGAAGGACTGGCAAGTCACACCTTGTCTTGTCTCAGAACGGCTGTGTGTGCTTCAAAAGGTAAGAAGAACGACCAGTTTCCCCTTGACGTGAGCCTACCAGACGAGCTAAATGCCTTCTATGCTTCAAGGCAAGCAACACTGAACAAGAGATCCAGAAGACTGTGTGAAATGGAGCTGGAGGGAAAAGCTGCTGTTTTACTTCTGACCAGGGGTTCTATTTTTGTGCTGATCGGATATTTTTACATATTTCAACCAATGATCAAAAAAGAGCTTCTGGACATCAGAACAGCCTCTGGCCATCAGAACAGCCTCTGGCCATCAGAACAGCCTCTGGCCATCAGAACAGCCTCTGGCCATCAGAACAGCCTCTGGACATCAGAACAGCCTCTGGCCATCAGAACAGCCTCTGGCCATCAGAACAGCCTCTGGCCATCAGAACAGCCTCTGGACATCAGAACAGCCTCTGGCCATCAGAACAGCCTCTGGCCATCAGAACAGCCTCTGGCCATCAGAACAGCCTCTGGCCATCAGAACAGCCTCTGGCCATCAGAACAGCCTCTGGCCATCAGAACAGCCATCTTGATTTAGATGAGGACTTCAATGACTATGAATCGAAGGACATATTGATTATCCCAGACCCCAATCCAACATATTGATTATCCCAGACCCCAATCCAACATATTGATTATCCCAGACCCCAATCCAACATATTGATTATCCCAGACCCCAATCCAACATATTGATTATCCCAGACCAGGCCCCAATCCCCGACACTCAGAGAGAGAAGAGGCTGTGCTATTAGAAGCCTGATTGCGGGATACCTGACGAGACTAAGTCCAGAGAGTGGATAAACCTCCTCTACTCTCCATTCTATTGGCAAACGTGCTGGAGATTAAACTGGACAAAATGGTCTACAGCTGATCATGAGGTATTCTAACTTATGCGAGCAAAACCTCGAGACTTCCTTAATATTATAGATCCTGCACCAGCTGTTGTTAACAAAGAGACAAAGGGGTTTTTCTATACATCGGTAGGACAAAGGGGTTTTTCTATACATCGGTAGGACAAAGGGGTTTTTCTATACATCGGTAGGACAAAGGGGTTTTTCTATACATCGGTAGGACAAAGGGGTTTTTCTATACATCGGCAGGACAAAGGGGTTTTTCTATACATCGGTAGGACAAAGGCGTTTTTCTATACATCGGTAGGACAAAGGGTTTTTCTATATATCGGTAGGACAAAGGGGTTTTTCTATACATCGGCAGGACAAAGGGGTTTTTCTATACATCGGCAGGACAAAGGGGTTTTTCTATACATCGGTAGGACAAAGGGGTTTTTCTATACATCGGCAGGACAAAACGGCAGTGTCAGAGAATCTCAGGGGGAGGGGCAAGACAATGCCTCCTCCCCCTCTTCTCAGGGGGAGGGGCAAGACAATGCCTCCTCCCCCTCTTCTCAGGGGGAGGGGCAAGACAATGCCTCCTCCCCCTCTTCTCAGGGGGAGGGGCAAGACAATGCCTCTCCCCCTCTTCTCAGGGGGAGGGGCAAGACAATGCCTCTTCCCCCTCTTCTCAGGGGGAGGGGCAAGACAATGCCTCTTCCCCCTCTTCTCAGGGGGAGGGGTAAGACAATGCCTCTTCCCCTCTTCTCAGGGGGAGGGGCAAGACAATGTCTCTTCCCCCTCTTCTCAGGGGGAGGGGCAAGACAATGCCTCTTCCCCCTCAGGAGGCTGAAAAGATTTGGCATGGACCCTCAGATCCTCAAAAAGTTCTACAGCTGCACCATTGAGAGCATCTTGACTGGCGGCATCACTCGCTTGATATGGCAACTACTTGGCATCTGACCGCAAAGGCACTACAGAGGGTAATGTGTACGGCCCAGTACATCACTGGGGCCGAGTTACCTGTTATCCAGATCTTCTATACCAGGCGGTGTCAGAGGAAGGCCCTAAAAATGGTCAAATACTCCAGCCACCCAAGTCACAGACTGTTCTCTATGCAGCCGCATGGCAGTACTGGAGAACCAAGTCTGGAACCAACAGGATGCCCCCAGCTTCTTCCACCAGGCACGAAGACTACTAAATAGTTAGTTAAATAGTTAACCAATAGCTACCCGGACTATCTGCATTGACCCTCTTTCCACTAACTCTTTTGACTCATCACATACGCTGCTGCTACTGTTTATTATCTATCCTGTTGCCTAGTCACGTGATCTATACCTATATATACATATCTACCTCAATTACCTCGTACCCATGCATATCGACTCGGTACTGGTACTCAGTGTATATAGCCAAGATATCGTTACTCATTGTGTATTTACTCCTTGTGTTTTAGTTTGGATATATTTTTCTCTCTGCATTGTGGGGAAGGCCAGTAAGTTAGCATTTCACTGTTAGTCTACACCTGTTGTTTACCAAGCATTTCACTGTTAGTCTACACCTGTTGTTGTTAGTCTACACCTGTTGTTTACCAAGCATTTCACTGTTAGTCTACACCTGTTGTTTACCAAGCATTTCACTGTTAGTCTACACCTGTTGTTTACCAAGCATTTCACTGTTAGTCTACACCTGTTGTTTACCAAGCATTTCACTGTTAGTCTACACCTGTTGTTTACCAAGCATTTCCCTGTTAGTCTACACCTGTTGTTTACGAAGCATTTCACTGTTAGTCTACACCTGTTGTTTACCAAGCATTTCACTGTTAGTCTACACCTGTTGTTTACGAAGCATTTCACTGTTAGTCTACACCTGTTGTTTACCAAGCATTTCCCTGTTAGTCTACACCTGTTGTTTACCAAGCATTTCCCTGTTAGTCTACACCTGTTGTTTACGAAGCATTTCACTGTTAGTCTACACCTGTTGTTTACCAAGCATTTCACTGTTAGTCTGTACACCTGTTGTTTACCTAGCATTTCACTGTTAGTCTGTACACCTGTTGTTTACCTAGCATGTTTTAAATTTTTATTTTTTTATTTCACCTTTATTTAACCAGGTAGGCTAGTTGAGAACAAGTTCTCATTTACAACTGCGACCTGGCCAAGATAAAGCATAGCATTGTGAACAGACAACACAGAGTTACACATGGAGTAAACAATTAACAAGTCAATAACACAGTAGGGAAAAAAAGGGGGAGTCTATATACATTGTGTGCAAAAGGCATGAGGAGGTAGGCGAATAATTACAATTTTGCATATTAACACTGGAGTGATAAATGATCAGATGGTCATGTACAGGTAGAGATAGAGAATTGTGTTTGGATGTCAACTCAACCAAATATAAGCATTTGAAGGATATTTATCTTCTGCTTGGACAGTT
The DNA here is from genome assembly GCF_034236695.1 of Oncorhynchus nerka. NCBI lineage: Eukaryota > Metazoa > Chordata > Actinopteri > Salmoniformes > Salmonidae > Oncorhynchus > Oncorhynchus nerka. The sequence continues at coordinate 102,314,942 of NC_088408.1, read as the reverse complement.
TCATCTGAGCCACTGGCTTAGTCTGGGTTAACTTCCAGTTTGTTTACAAATTAATGATTGATATGTCTTCATTTCAACCAAAAATAAAAGTTAAAGATTAGGATTAAGATTAGGATTAAGACAGTGGGTAAAATGGAACTATCCAAGCAGTAGAAACATCTCCTTTAAAAGTTGACATTTGACACATTTATTTCAAGTTTAAAAAATAGGACTAAATCAAATCAAACTTCAAATGAAGTTTAGTCCTATTCTTTCATGAAGTTTAGTCCTATTCTTTCATGAAGTTTAGTCCTATTCTTTAACGTTGATGTTTGGTTGAGATGGAGACGTGAATCCTACATATAACGTTATTCATTTGTAGACAAACTGTAATTAAAACCAGACTAAGTCAGTGAATTAAAGATACATTTCCTTCAATGTTAATATTTGGTTGCGTTGACAACAAAACACAATTCAATATCACTTTTCCGGATGGAACTATGCAAGCAGAAGACACATCTGTTAAATGTTGACGTCATGAAAAGGCTCGATTCAATCTGTATCGCTGAAGTTCCGTGTGATTGAAAATGTAAAGGCTATGTTCTCGTGTTAGCCCACACGGCATTCATGGTAAATGATGCATACAAGTATGTCGGCGCAATCGGAAATTACATTTAAATTTCAATGAGCAAAATCTGTAATGCTTCAGCGCTATAGATAGAATCGAGCCCTAAATATCATAACATTTGGCTTGGCCATACTGTACTGTCTATTTTTAGTCGAATTCGGGGTTGAATATGAAACAGTAGATGTTGATGATTTTGTAGATGCTATGTAGGCCTAAATAGCATGACTGATATAGTATGGTGATTTCATTTGCTCTGTTAATTTAATTTCCTACCTTTTTAGAATGACTTTCGAGAGCCACGGTGAATCTATTTTGTTCTCAGGTGATCGATCTCTCAACGATACTTCTCACAATAGCACATTGGTAATAGTCAGTGACAAATATCATAGCTAAGCAAGGCTGGGCTTGGTTAAGTAGGGCTGGGCTTGGTTAAGTAGGGCTGGGCTTGGTTAAAGTAGGGCTGGGCTTGGTTAAGTAGGGCTGGGCTTGGTTAAAGTAGGGCCGGGCTTGGTTAAAGTAGGGCTGGGCTTGGTTAGGTAGGGCTGGGCTTGGTTAAAGTAGGGCTGGGCTTGGTTAAGTAGGGCTGGGCTTGGTTAAAGTAGGGCTGGGCTTGGTTAAAGTAGGGCTGGGCTTGGTTAAGTAGGGCTGGGCTTGGTTAAAGTAGGGCTGGGCTTGGTTAAGTAGGGCTGGGCTTGGTTAAAGTAGGGCTGGGCTTGGTTAAAGTAGGGCTGGGCTTGGTTAAAGTAGGGCTGGGCTTGGTTAAAGTAGGGCTGGGCTTGGTTAAGTAGGGCTGGGCTTGGTTAAAGTAGGGCTGGGCTTGGTTAAAGTAGGGCTGGGCTTGGTTAAAGTAGGGCTGGGCTTGGTTAAAGTAGGGCTGGGCTTGGTTAAAGTAGGGCTGGGCTTGGTTAAAGTAGGGCTGGGCTTGGTTAAAGTAGGGCTTGGTTAAAGTAGGGCTGGGCTTGGTTAAAGTAGGGCTGGGCTTGGTTAAAGTAGGGCTGGGCTTGGTTAAAGTAGGGCTGGGCTTGGTTAAAGTAGGGCTGGGCTTGGTTAAAGTAGGGCTGGGCTTGGTTAAAACTGGATGGGAGATTCTCCAGTGGGAGGCGGTTGCTCTGACTATTGTTGTTTTCTTCTGATAGTGGATATAACGTTGAAGATCTGATACTGTTTTAAAGGTACAAATTGAACATATTTTATACAAGATTTGTCGATGTAGGAATTAGGTTACCTTGACGACGTAACCCTGTGGTTGAAATTTCACCTTCAACACAACAGTTAATAACTTTATTCAAATTCAATGTATTTTCCATGTAGATTCCATGTTGACAAACAACGTTGATTCAACCGGTTTGTGCCCAGTCGCATGCTGGGGCAGGGGGCTGCCAATACGTTCCCCAGGGGGCCTCGGTGTTTGTCATTCCAGTAGCTTAAAGTGTACTTTAATTTGGGGTAACAGTACATGGGAAAAACCTCCATTAATGACAGCTGGGACTTGAAGATGAAGCGTCGGCTAACTATGTCCGGCCCGTGGAGACATCACATTCTATTGAAAACAATGAAATCTAACTTTCTGTGGTCTTTTTCATCTTGTCCTTCCCTCTCCAAATCCAACAGGTGTGGTACAGGCTGAGAGTGGGCACAGCTGCGATATCTATTTACTTTATTATACTTTATTATTTATTATTATTTATTATACTTTTATTATACTGGGCCATTTACTTTATGTTATTATTCTTATCTTGTATTATTTCTTAATTTCTTTCTTTCTTCTTATTGCGTATCCCATACATACCACTAACAAAACTTGAAACCTGGTAAAAAAAAAATTTTTAAAAAAAAAACCTTTGGCTAGCGTTGAAATCCATTCTTGTAATCTGCCAAGAAAAATATTTCAACATGAAATGTAATGGCTTCCTATGTACTAGTGCTGCATAGTGTGAGAAAATGGAGCACGTGATGTCACAACATGTTAATATCTGGTTTCTCACAAAACTTACAATTATATTGTTGACTAGTAAATCAATGTTATTATATTTTGAGTTCTCACTTTTCTTTCAAATCCAGACATATTTTCTTCAGGCTCTTACACTAGCCCTAAATGGTGAATCTCTGAGTCAAAGAACGAACACCTTCAGTTCAAAGCCTTTAAAGTTCTCACACCATGACAACACACCGAGGATATACAATCTAACACCATGACAACAGACCGAGGATATACATTCTAACACCATGACAACAGACTGAGGATATACATTCTAACACCATGACAACAGACCGAGGATATACATTCTAACACCATGACAACAGACTGAGGATATACATTCTAACACCATGACAACAGACTGAGGATATACAATCTAACACCATGACAACACACTGAGGATATACATTCTAACACCATGACAACAGACTGAGGATATACAATCGAACACCATGACAACAGACTGTGGATATACATTCTAACACCATGACAACAGACTGAGGATATACATTCTAACACCATGACAACAGACTGAGGATATACAATCGAACACCATGACAACAGACTGTAGATATACATTCTAACACCATGACAACAGACTGAGGATATACATTCTAACACCATGACAACAGACTGAGGATATACATTCTAACACCATGACAACAGACTGAGGATATACATTCTAACACCATGACAACAGACTGAGGATATACATTCTAACACCATGACAACAGACTGAGGATATACAATCTAACACCATGACAACAGACTAAGGATATACAATCTAACAACATGACAACAGACTCAGGATATACATTCTAACACCATGACAACAGACTGAGGATATACATTCTAACACCATGACAACACACTGAGGATATACATTCTAACACCATGACAACAGACTGAGGATATACAATCTAACACCATGACAACAGACTGAGGATATACATTCTAACACCATGACAACACACTGAGGATATACATTCTAACACCATGACAACACACTGAGGATATACATTCTAACACCATGACAACAGACTGAGGATATACAATCTAACAACATGACAACAGACTGAGGATATACATTCTAACACCATGACAACAGACTGAGGATATACATTCTAACACCATGACAACAGACTGAGGATATACATTCTAACACCATGACAACAGACTGAGGATATACATTCTAACACCATGACAACAGACTGAGGATATACAATCTAACAGCATGACAACACACAGAGGATATACATTCTAACACCATGACAACAGACTGAGGATATACATTCTAACACCATGACAACAGACTGAGGATATACATTCTAACACCATGACAACAGACTGAGGATATACATTCTAACACCATGACATGCTCTTTGTCTGGTTGATATATGGTGTCTCCCCTCCTGGGTCTGGTTGATATATGGTGTCTACCTGGTGGGTCTGGTTGATATATGGTGTCTACCTGGTGGGTCTGGTTGATATATGGTGTCTACCTGGTGGGACTGGTCTGGTTGATATATGGTGTCTACCTGGTGGGTCTGGTCTGGTTGATATATGGTGTCTACCTGGTAGGTCTGGTTGATATATGGTGTCTACCTGGTGGGACTAGTCTGGTTGATATATGGTGTCTACCTGGTAGGTCTGGTTGATATATGGTGTCTACCTGGTAGGTCTGGTTGATATATAGTGTCTACCTGATGGGACTGGTCTGGTTGATATATAGTGTCTACCTGGTGGGACTAGTCTGGTTGATATATAGTGTCTACCTGGTGGGACTGGTCTGGTTGATATATAGTGTCTACCTGGTGGGACTAGTCTTGTTGATATATAGTGTCTACCTGGTGGGACTAGTCTTGTTGATATATAGTGTCTACCTGGTAGGTCTGGTTGATATATAGTGTCTACCTGGTGGGACTAGTCTGGTTGATATATGGTGTCTACCTGGTGGGACTAGTCTTGTTGATATATAGTGTCTACCTGGTGGGACTGGTTGATATATAGTGTCTACCTGGTGGGACTGGTTGATATATAGTGTCTACCTGGTGGGACTGGTCTGGTTGATATATAGTGTCTACCTGGTGGGACTGGTTGATATATAGTGTCTACCTGGTGGGTCTGGTTGATATATGGTGTCTACCTGGTGGGACTGGTCTGGTTGATATATAGTGTCTACCTGGTGGGACTGGTTGATATATAGTGTCTACCTGGTGGGACTGGTTGATATATAGTGTCTACCTGGTGGGTCTGGTTGATATATGGTGTCTACCTGGTGGGACTAGTCTGGTTGATATATGGTGTCTACCTGGTGGGTCTGGTTGATATATGGTGTCTACCTGGTAGGTCTGGTTGATATATAGTGTCTACCTGGTGGGACTGGTCTGGTTGATAGATGGTGTCTACCTGGTAGGTCTGGTTGATATATAGTGTCTACCTGGTGAGACTGGTTGATATATGGTGTCTACCTGGTGGGTCTGGTCTGGTTGATATATGGTGTCTACCTGGTGGGGCTGGTCTGGTTGATATATAGTGTCTACCTGGTGGGACTGGTTGATATATAGTGTCTACCTGGTGGGACTGGTCTGGTTGATATATGGTGTCTACCTGGTGGGGCTGGTCTGGTTGATATATAGTGTCTACCTGGTGGGACTGGTCTGGTTGATATATAGTGTCTACCTGGTGGGTCTGGTTGATATATAGTATCCACCTGGTGGGACTGGTCTGGTTGATATATAGTGTCTACCTGGTGGGTCTGGTTAATATACAGTATGGTGTCTACCTGGTGGGGCTGGTCTGGTTGATATATAGTGTCTACCTGGTGGGACTGGTTGATATATAGTGTCTACCTGGTGGGTCTGGTTGATATATAGTGTCTACCTGGTGGGACTGGTCTGGTTGATATATGGTGTCTACCTGGTGGGTCTGGTTGATATATAGTGTCTACCTGGTGGGTCTGGTTTATATATGGTGTCTACCTGGTGGGTCTGGTTAATATACAGTATGGTGTCTACCTGGTGGGGCTGGTCTGGTTGATATATAGTGTCTACCTGGTGGGTCTGGTTGATATATAGTGTCTACCTGGTGGGACTAGTCTTGTTGATATTTGGTGTCTACCTGGTGGGTCTGGTCTGGTTGATATATGGTGTCTACCTGGTGGGACTGGTCTGGTTGATATATAGTGTCTACCTGGTGGGTCTGGTTGATATATGGTGTCTACCTGGTGGGACTAGTCTGGTTGATATATAGTGTCTACCTGGTGGGTCTGGTTGATATATAGTGTCTACCTGGTAGGTCTGGTTGATATATAGTGTCTACCTGGTGGGACTGGTCTGGTTGATATATAGTGTCTACCTGGTGGGTCTGGTCTGGTTGATATATAGTGTCTACCTGGTAGGTCTGGTTGATATATGGTGTCTACCTGGTGGGACTGGTTGATATATGGTGTCTACCTGGTGGGACTGGTTGATATATAGTGTCTACCTGGTGGGTCTGGTTGATATATGGTGTCTACCTGGTGGGACTGGTTGATATATGGTGTCTACCTGGTGGGACTGGTTGATATATAGTGTCTACCTGGTGGGACTGGTTGATATATAGTGTCTACCTGGTGGGTCTGGTTGATATATGGTGTCTACCTGGTGGGACTGGTTGATATATAGTGTCTACCTGGTGGGTCTGGTCTGGTTGATATACAGTGTCTACCTGGTGGGACTGGTTGATATATGGTGTCTACCTGGTGGGACTGGTTGATATATAGTGTCTACCTGGTGGGTCTGGTCTGGTTGATATATAGTGTCTACCTGGTGGGACTGGTTGATATATGGTGTCTACCTGGTGGGACTGGTCTGGTTGATAGATGGTGTCTACCTGGTAGGTCTGGTTGATATATAGTGTCTACCTGGTGGGACTGGTTGATATATGGTGTCTACCTGGTGGGACTGGTCTGGTTGATATATAGTGTCTACCTGGTGGGTCTGGTCTGGTTGATATATAGTGTCTACCTGGTAGGTCTGGTTGATATATGGTGTCTACCTGGTGGGACTGGTTGATATATGGTGTCTACCTGGTGGGACTAGTCTTGTTGATATATAGTGTCTACCTGGTGGGACTGGTTGATATATAGTGTCTACCTGGTGGGACTGGTTGATATATAGTGTCTACCTGGTGGGACTGGTCTGGTTGATATATAGTGTCTACCTGGTGGGACTGGTTGATATATAGTGTCTACCTGGTGGGTCTGGTTGATATATGGTGTCTACCTGGTGGGACTGGTCTGGTTGATATATAGTGTCTACCTGGTGGGACTGGTTGATATATAGTGTCTACCTGGTGGGACTGGTTGATATATAGTGTCTACCTGGTGGGTCTGGTTGATATATGGTGTCTACCTGGTGGGACTAGTCTGGTTGATATATGGTGTCTACCTGGTGGGTCTGGTTGATATATGGTGTCTACCTGGTAGGTCTGGTTGATATATAGTGTCTACCTGGTGGGACTGGTCTGGTTGATAGATGGTGTCTACCTGGTAGGTCTGGTTGATATATAGTGTCTACCTGGTGAGACTGGTTGATATATGGTGTCTACCTGGTGGGTCTGGTCTGGTTGATATATGGTGTCTACCTGGTGGGGCTGGTCTGGTTGATATATAGTGTCTACCTGGTGGGACTGGTTGATATATAGTGTCTACCTGGTGGGACTGGTCTGGTTGATATATGGTGTCTACCTGGTGGGGCTGGTCTGGTTGATATATAGTGTCTACCTGGTGGGACTGGTCTGGTTGATATATAGTGTCTACCTGGTGGGTCTGGTTGATATATAGTATCCACCTGGTGGGACTGGTCTGGTTGATATATAGTGTCTACCTGGTGGGTCTGGTTAATATACAGTATGGTGTCTACCTGGTGGGGCTGCTGGTTGATATATAGTGTCTACCTGGTGGGACTGGTTGATATATAGTGTCTACCTGGTGGGTCTGGTTGATATATAGTGTCTACCTGGTGGGACTGGTCTGGTTGATATATGGTGTCTACCTGGTGGGTCTGGTTGATATATAGTGTCTACCTGGTGGGTCTGGTTGATATATGGTGTCTACCTGGTGGGTCTGGTTAATATACAGTATGGTGTCTACCTGGTGGGGCTGGTCTGGTTGATATATAGTGTCTACCTGGTGGGTCTGGTTGATATATAGTGTCTACCTGGTGGGACTAGTCTTGTTGATATTTGGTGTCTACCTGGTGGGTCTGGTCTGGTTGATATATGGTGTCTACCTGGTGGGACTGGTCTGGTTGATATATAGTGTCTACCTGGTGGGTCTGGTTGATATATGGTGTCTACCTGGTGGGACTAGTCTGGTTGATATATAGTGTCTACCTGGTGGGTCTGGTGATATATAGTGTCTACCTGGTAGGTCTGGTTGATATATAGTGTCTACCTGGTGGGACTGGTCTGGTTGATATATAGTGTCTACCTGGTGGGTCTGGTCTGGTTGATATATAGTGTCTACCTGGTAGGTCTGGTTGATATATGGTGTCTACCTGGTGGGACTGGTTGATATATGGTGTCTACCTGGTGGGACTGGTTGATATATAGTGTCTACCTGGTGGGTCTGGTTGATATATGGTGTCTACCTGGTGGGACTGGTTGATATATGGTGTCTACCTGGTGGGACTGGTTGATATATAGTGTCTACCTGGTGGGACTGGTTGATATATAGTGTCTACCTGGTGGGTCTGGTTGATATATGGTGTCTACCTGGTGGGACTGGTTGATATATAGTGTCTACCTGGTGGGTCTGGTCTGGTTGATATACAGTGTCTACCTGGTGGGACTGGTTGATATATGGTGTCTACCTGGTGGGACTGGTTGATATATAGTGTCTACCTGGTGGGTCTGGTTGATATATAGTGTCTACCTGGTGGGACTGGTCTGGTTGATATATGGTGTCTACCTGGTGGGTCTGGTTGATATATAGTGTCTACCTGGTGGGTCTGGTTGATATATGGTGTCTACCTGGTGGGTCTGGTTAATATACAGTATGGTGTCTACCTGGTGGGGCTGGTCTGGTTGATATATAGTGTCTACCTGGTGGGTCTGGTTGATATATAGTGTCTACCTGGTGGGACTAGTCTTGTTGATATTTGGTGTCTACCTGGTGGGTCTGGTCTGGTTGATATATGGTGTCTACCTGGTGGGACTGGTCTGGTTGATATATAGTGTCTACCTGGTGGGTCTGGTTGATATATGGTGTCTACCTGGTGGGACTAGTCTGGTTGATATATAGTGTCTACCTGGTGGGTCTGGTTGATATATAGTGTCTACCTGGTAGGTCTGGTTGATATATAGTGTCTACCTGGTGGGACTGGTCTGGTTGATATATAGTGTCTACCTGGTGGGTCTGGTCTGGTTGATATATAGTGTCTACCTGGTAGGTCTGGTTGATATATGGTGTCTACCTGGTGGGACTGGTTGATATATGGTGTCTACCTGGTGGGACTGGTTGATATATAGTGTCTACCTGGTGGGTCTGGTTGATATATGGTGTCTACCTGGTGGGACTGGTTGATATATGGTGTCTACCTGGTGGGACTGGTTGATATATAGTGTCTACCTGGTGGGACTGGTTGATATATAGTGTCTACCTGGTGGGTCTGGTTGATATATGGTGTCTACCTGGTGGGACTGGTTGATATATAGTGTCTACCTGGTGGGTCTGGTCTGGTTGATATACAGTGTCTACCTGGTGGGACTGGTTGATATATGGTGTCTACCTGGTGGGACTGGTTGATATATAGTGTCTACCTGGTGGGTCTGGTCTGGTTGATATATAGTGTCTACCTGGTGGGACTGGTTGATATATGGTGTCTACCTGGTGGGACTGGTCTGGTTGATAGATGGTGTCTACCTGGTAGGTCTGGTTGATATATAGTGTCTACCTGGTGGGACTGGTTGATATATGGTGTCTACCTGGTGGGACTGGTCTGGTTGATATATAGTGTCTACCTGGTGGGTCTGGTCTGGTTGATATATAGTGTCTACCTGGTAGGTCTGGTTGATATATGGTGTCTACCTGGTGGGACTGGTTGATATATGGTGTCTACCTGGTGGGTCTGGTTGATATATAGTGTCTACCTGGTGGGACTAGTCTTGTTGATATTTGGTGTCTACCTGGTGGGTCTGGTCTGGTTGATATATGGTGTCTACCTGGTGGGACTGGTCTGGTTGATATATAGTGTCTACCTGGTGGGTCTGGTTGATATATGGTGTCTACCTGGTGGGACTAGTCTGGTTGATATATAGTGTCTACCTGGTGGGTCTGGTTGATATATAGTGTCTACCTGGTAGGTCTGGTTGATATATAGTGTCTACCTGGTGGGACTGGTCTGGTTGATATATAGTGTCTACCTGGTGGGTCTGGTCTGGTTGATATATAGTGTCTACCTGGTAGGTCTGGTTGATATATGGTGTCTACCTGGTGGGACTGGTTGATATATGGTGTCTACCTGGTGGGACTGGTTGATATATAGTGTCTACCTGGTGGGTCTGGTTGATATATGGTGTCTACCTGGTGGGACTGGTTGATATATGGTGTCTACCTGGTGGGACTGGTTGATATATAGTGTCTACCTGGTGGGACTGGTTGATATATAGTGTCTACCTGGTGGGTCTGGTTGATATATGGTGTCTACCTGGTGGGACTGGTTGATATATAGTGTCTACCTGGTGGGTCTGGTCTGGTTGATATACAGTGTCTACCTGGTGGGACTGGTTGATATATGGTGTCTACCTGGTGGGACTGGTTGATATATAGTGTCTACCTGGTGGGTCTGGTCTGGTTGATATATAGTGTCTACCTGGTGGGACTGGTTGATATATGGTGTCTACCTGGTGGGACTGGTCTGGTTGATAGATGGTGTCTACCTGGTAGGTCTGGTTGATATATAGTGTCTACCTGGTGGGACTGGTTGATATATGGTGTCTACCTGGTGGGACTGGTCTGGTTGATATATAGTGTCTACCTGGTGGGTCTGGTCTGGTTGATATATAGTGTCTACCTGGTAGGTCTGGTTGATATATGGTGTCTACCTGGTGGGACTGGTTGATATATGGTGTCTACCTGGTGGGACTGGTTGATATATGGTGTCTACCTGGTGGGACTGGTTGATATATGGTGTCTACCTGGTGGGGCTGGTCTGGTTGATATATAGTGTCTACCTGGTGGGACTGGTCTGGTTGATATATGGTGTCTACCTGGTGGGACTGGTCTGGTTGATATATAGTGTCTACCTGGTGGGACTGGTCTGGTTGATATATGGTGTCTACCTGGTGGGACTGGTTGATATATAGTGTGTACCTGGTGGGTCTGGTTGATATATAGTGTCTACCTGGTGGGTCTGGTCTGGTTGATATATAGTGTCTACCTGGTGGGACTGGTTGATATATAGTGTCTACCTGGTGGGACTGGTTGATATATAGTGTCTACCTGGTGGGACTGGTCTGGTTGATAGATGGTGTCTACCTGGTAGGTCTGGTTGATATATAGTGTCTACCTGGTGGGACTGGTTGATATATGGTGTCTACCTGGTGGGACTGGTCTGGTTGATATATAGTGTCTACCTGGTGGGACTGGTCTGGTTGATATATTGTGTCTACCTGGTGGGACTGGTTGATATATGGTGTCTACCTGGTAGGTCTGGTTGATATATAGTGTCTACCTGGTGGGACTGGTCTGGTTGATATATGGTGTCCACCTGGTGGGTCTGGTCTGGTTGATATATGGTGTCTACCTGGTGGGTCTGGTTGATATGTGGTGTCTACCTGGTGGGACTGGTTGATATATGGTGTCTACCTGGTGGGTCTGGTTGATATATAGTGTCTACCTGGTGGGACTGGTCTGGTTGATATATAGTGTCTACCTGGTGGGACTGGTCTGGTTGATATATAGTGTCTACCTGGTGGGACTGGTCTGGTTGATATATAGTGTCTACCTAGTGGGACTGGTTGATATATGGTGTCTACCTGGTGGGACTGGTTGATATATAGTGTCTACCTGGTGGGACTGGTTGATATATAGTGTCTACCTGGTGGGTCTGGTCTGGTTGATATATGGTGTCTACCTAGTAGAACTGGTCTGGTCGATATATGGTGTCTACCTGGTGGGACTGGTTGATATATGGTGTCTACCTGGTGGGACCGTTTGATATATGGGCTGATATATTTGGGGCGGCAGGTGACCTGGTGGTTAGAGTGATGGGCCAGTATCCCAAAAAGTTGCTAGATCGAGTCTCCGACCTGACAAAGTAAAAATCTGTTGTTCTGCACCTGAACAAGGTAGTTAACCCATTATTCCTAGGCCGTCATTGAAAGTAAGAATTTGTTCTTAACTGACTTGCCTAGTTAAATAGAAAACAAATGCATGAAAAAAATATGGTGTCTACCTGGTAGGTCTGGTTGATATATAGTGTCTACCTGATGGGACTAGTCTGGTTGATATATAGTGTCTACCTGGTGGGACTGGTCTGGTTGATATATAGTGTCTACCTGGTGGGTCTGGTTGATATATGGTGTCTTCCTGGTGGGACTAGTCTGGTTGATATATAGTGTCTACCTGGTGGGTCTGGTCTGGTTGATATATAGCGTCCACCTGGTGAGACTAGTCTTGTTGATATTTGGTGTCTACTTGGTGGGACTGGTCTGGTTGATATTTGGTGTCTACCTGGTGGGTCTGGTCTGGTTGATATATAGTGTCTACCTGGTGGGACTAGTCTTGTTGATATTTGGTGTCTACCTGGTGGGACTGGTCTGGTTGATATATGGTGTCTACCTGGTGGGTCTGGGGCTGTATCCCCACCCATCTCCCCAAAGCTCTGAACACCATTCAATTTGATCTCTGTGTCCCAAATGGCAACCTCAAGTCAAGGTATCTCGTCAAAAGTATAGCGCTATGTAGGGTGCCATTAGGGACTCAGGCATGTGATTACCCTGCAGGCCTCTTCCCCTCCTCTCCTTTGTCTACCTGCCTGTCGCTTTGAAATCAACTGCCTATTGTTGTTTTACTGCCCATGAAAGGGATAAAGGGACTGGCCAGTGGGACACACACACACACACACACACACACACACACACACACACACACACACACACACACACACACACACACACACACACACACACACACACACACACACACACACACACACACACACACACACACACACACACACACACACACACACACACACACACACACACACACACAGATAGACAGACACAAAGTGTAATGCAGTTGGACTGGGCAGCGGGACACCCACACGAGCACCTAGACTGTAACGCAATAGGGCTGGGAATTCCTCTTTCATTTCAATGTTAAACTTGATCGCTGGGCTGCATGACTGACCACCTTATTAACGCTGCTATGCGGCAGGGCGGCGGGGTGCATGGGGGGGCCTCGTCAATATAGCGCTGGCTCTGGGGCCACAGACCAAATACAAACACTTTCTTTGTGTATGGATGGGGACAGAGCAAAAACCAACCGGCTGACTGACTGACTGGCCTGAAAGGGTTGGGGAGGGATACACAGAACCTCCAACGGGTTGGGGAGGGATACATAGAACCTCCAACGGGTTGGGAGGGATACATAGAACCTCCAACGGGTTGGGAGAACCTCCAAAGGGTTGGGGAGGGATACACAGAACCTCCAAAGGGTTGGGGAGGGATACACAGAACCTCCAAGGCGTGGGGAGGGATACACAGAACCTCCAAGGCGTGGGGAGGGATACACAGAACCTCCAAGGCGTGGGGAGGGATACACAGAACCTCCAACGGGTTGGGGAGGGATACATAGAACCTCCAACGGGTTGGGAGGGATACACAGAACCTCCAAAGGGTTGGGAGGGATACATATAACCTCCAACGGGTTGGGGGGGATACACAGAACCTCCAACGGGTTGGGGAGGGATACACAGAACCTCCAACGGGTTGGGGAGGGATACACAGAACCTCCAAAGGGTTGGGGAGGGATACACAGAACCTCCGAAGGGTTGGGGAGGGATACATAGAACCTCCAACGGGTTGGGAGAACCTCCAAAGGGTTGGGGAGGGATACACAGAACCTCCAATGGGTTGGGGAGGGATATACAGAACCTCCAACGGGTTGGGGAGGGATACACAGAACCTCCAACGGGTTGGGAGAACCTCCAAAGGGTTGGGGAGGGATACACAGAACCTCCAAAGGGTTGGGGAGGGATACATAGAACCTCCAACGGGTTGGGAGAACCTCCAAAGGGTTGGGGAGGGATACACAGAACCTCCAATGGGTTGGGGAGGGATACACAGAACCTCCAACGGGTTGGGGAGGGATACACAGAACCTCCAACGGGTTGGGAGAACCTCCAAAGGGTTGGGGAGGGATACACAGAACCTCCAAAGGGTTGGGAGGGATACACAGAACCTCCAACGGGTTGGGAAGGGATACACAGAACCTCCAACGGGTTGGGAAGGGATACACAGAACCTCCAAAGGGTTGGGAGGGATACATAGAACCTCCAAAGGGTTGGGGAGGGATACATAGAACCTCCAAAGGGTTGGGGAGGGATACACAGAACCTCCAATGGGTTGGGAGGGATACACAGAACCTCCAACGGGTTGGGGAGGGATACACAGAACCTCCAAAGGGTTGGGAGGGATACACAGAACCTCCAACGGGTTGGGAAGGGATACACAGAACCTCCAACGGGTTGGGAAGGGATACACAGAACCTCCAAAGGGTTGGGAGGGATACATAGAACCTCCAACGGGTTGGGAGGGATACATAGAACCTCCAAAGGGTTGGGGAGGGATATACAGAACCTCCGAAGGGTTGGGGAGGGATACACAGAACCTCCAAAGGGTTGGGAAGGGATACACAGAACCTCCAAAGGGTTGGGGAGGGATACACAGAACCTACAAAGGGTTGGGGAGGGATACATAGAACCTCCAAAGGGTTGGGGAGGGATACACAGAACCTCCAAAGGGTTGGGGAGGGATACATAGAACGTCCAAAGGGTTGGGGAGGGATACACAGAACCTCTAAAGGGTTGGGAGGGATACATAGAACCTCCAAAGTGTTTGGAGGGATACATAGAACCTCCAAAGGGTTGGGAGGGATACATAGAACCTCCAAAGGGTTGGGGAGGGATACACAGAACCTCCAAAGGGTTGGGGAGGGATACACAGAACCTCCAAAGGGTTGGGAGGGATACATAGAACCTCCAACGGGTTGGGAGGGATACACAGAACCTCCAAAGGGTTGGGAGGGATACATAGAACCTCCAACGGGTTGGGGGGGATACACAGAACCTCCAACGGGTTGGGGAGGGATACACAGAACCTCCAACGGGTTGGGGAGGGATACACAGAACCTCCAAAGGGTTGGGGAGGGATACACAGAACCTCCGAAGGGTTGGGGAGGGATACATAGAACCTCCAACGGGTTGGGAGAACCTCCAAAGGGTTGGGGAGGGATACACAGAACCTCCAATGGGTTGGGGAGGGATACACAGAACCTCCAACGGGTTGGGTAGGGATACACAGAACCTCCAACGGGTTGGGAGAACCTCCAAAGGGTTGGGGAGGGATACACAGAACCTCCAAAGGGTTGGGGAGGGATACATAGAACCTCCAACGGGTTGGGAGAACCTCCAAAGGGTTGGGGAGGGATACACAGAACCTCCAATGGGTTGGGGAGGGATACACAGAACCTCCAACGGGTTGGGGAGGGATACACAGAACCTCCAACGGGTTGGGAGAACCTCCAAAGGGTTGGGGAGGGATACACGGAACCTCCAAAGGGTTGGGAGGGATACACAGAACCTCCAACGGGTTGGGAAGGGATACACAGAACCTCCAACGGGTTGGGAAGGGATACACAGAACCTCCAAAGGGTTGGGAGGGATACATAGAACCTCCAAAGGGTTGGGGAGGGATACATAGAACCTCCAAAGGGTTGGGGAGGGATACACAGAACCTCCAATGGGTTGGGGAGGGATACACAGAACCTCCAACGGGTTGGGGAGGGATACACAGAACCTCCAAAGGGTTGGGAGGGATACACAGAACCTCCAACGGGTTGGGAAGGGATACACAGAACCTCCAACGGGTTGGGAAGGGATACACAGAACCTCCAAAGGGTTGGGAGGGATACATAGAACCTCCAACGGGTTGGGAGGGATACATAGAACCTCCAAAGGGTTGGGGAGGGATATACAGAACCTCCGAAGGGTTGGGGAGGGATACACAGAACCTCCAAAGGGTTGGGAAGGGATACACAGAACCTCCAAAGGGTTGGGGAGGGATACACAGAACCTACAAAGGGTTGGGGAGGGATACATAGAACCTCCAAAGGGTTGGGGAGGGATACACAGAACCTCCAAAGGGTTGGGGAGGGATACATAGAACGTCCAAAGGGTTGGGGAGGGATACACAGAACCTCTAAAGGGTTGGGAGGGATACATAGAACCTCCAAAGTGTTTGGAGGGATACATAGAACCTCCAAAGGGTTGGGAGGGATACATAGAACCTCCATTAGGGTTGGGGAGGGATACACAGAACCTCCAAAGGGTTGGGGAGGGATACACAGAACCTCCAAAGGGTTGGGAGGGATACATAGAACCTCCAAAGGGTTGGGAGGGATACATAGAACCTCCAAAGGGTTGGGGAGGGATACACAGAACCTCCAAAGGGTTGGGAGAACCTCCAAAGGGTTGGGGAGGGATACATAGAACCTCCAACGGGTTGGGAAGGGATACACAGAACCTCCAACGGGTTGGGGAGGGATACACAGAACCTCCAAAGGGTTGGGGAGGGATACATAGAACCTCCAAAGGGTTGGGGAGGGATACACAGAACCTCCAAAGGGTTGGGGAGGGATACATAGAACCTCCAAAGGGTTGGGAGGGATACATAGAACCTCCAATGGGTTGGGGAGGGATACACAGAACCTCCAAAGGGTAGGGGAGGGATACATAGAACCTCCAACGGGTTGGGAGAACATCCAAAGGGTTGGGGAGGGATACACAGAACCTCCAATGGGTTGGGGAGGGATACACAGAACCTCCAACGGGTTGGGAGAACCTCCAAAGGGTTGGGGAGGGATACATAGAACCTCCAACGGGTTGGGAGAACATCCAAAGGGTTGGGGAGGGATACACAGAACCTCCAATGGGTTGGGGAGGGATACACAGAACCTCCAACGGGTTGGGGAGGGATACACAGAACCTCCAAAGGGTTGGGAAGGGATACACAGAACCTCCAAAGGGTTGGGGAGGGATACACAGAACCTCCAAAGGGTTGGGGAGGGATACATAGAACCTCCAAAGTGTTTGGAGGGATACATAGAACCTCCAAAGGGTTGGGAGGGATACATAGAACCTCCAAAGGGTTGGGGAGGGATACACAGAACCTCCAAAGGGTTGGGAGGGATACATAGAACCTCCAAAGGGTTGGGAGGGATACATAGAACCTCCAAAGGGTTGGGGAGGGATACACAGAACCTCCAAAGGGTTGGGAGAACCTCCAAAGGGTTGGGGGGGATACATAGAACCTCCAACGGGTTGGGAAGGGATACACAGAACCTCCAAAGGGTTGGGGAGGGATACACAGAACCTCCAAAGGGTTGGGGAGGGATACATAGAACCTCCAAAGGGTTGGGGAGGGATACACAGAACCTCCAAAGGGTTGGGGAGGGATACATAGAACCTCCAAAGGGTTGGGAGGGATACATAGAACCTCCAATGGGTTGGGTAGGGATACACAGAACCTCCAAAGGGTAGGGGAGGGATACATAGAACCTCCAACGGGTTGGGAGAACATCCAAAGGGTTGGGGAGGGATACACAGAACCTCCAATGGGTTGGGGAGGGATACACAGAACCTCCAACGGGTTGGGAGAACCTCCAAAGGGTTGGGGATGGATACATAGAACCTCCAACGGGTTGGGAGAACATCCAAAGGGTTGGGGAGGGATACACAGAACCTCCAATGGGTTGGGGAGGGATACACAGAACCTCCAACGGGTTGGGGAGGGATACACAGAACCTCCAAAGGGTTGGGAAGGGATACACAGAACCTCCAAAGGGTTGGGGAGGGATACACAGAACCTCCAAAGGGTTGGGGAGGGATACATAGAACCTCCAAAGGGTTGGGAGGGATACATAGAACCTCCAACGGGTTGGGATAACCTCCAAAGGGTTGGGGAGGGATACACAGAACCTCCAACGGGTTGGGGAGGGATACACAGAACCTCCAAAGGGTTGGGAGGGATACACAGAACCTCCAATGGGTTGGGAAGGGATACACAGAACCTCCAACGGGTTGGGGAGGGATACACAGAACCTCCAAAGTGTTGGGAGGGATACACAGAACCTCCAAAGGTTTGGGAGGGATACATAGAATCTCCAAAGGGTTGGGGAGGGATACACAGAACCTCCAAAGGGTTGGGAGAACCTCCAAAGGGTTGGGGAGGGATACACAGAACCTCCAAAGGGTTGGGGAGGGATACATAGAACCTCCATAGGGTTGGGGAGGGATACACAGAACCTCCAAAGGGTTGGGGAGGGATACATAGAACCTCCAAAGGGTTGGGAGGGATACATAGAACCTCCAACGGGTTGCGGAGGGATACATAGAACCTCCAACAGGTTGGGGAGGGATCAACAGAACCTCCAAAGGGTTGGGAGGGATACATAGAACCTCCAAAGGGTTGGGAGGGATACATAGAACCTCCAACGGGTTGGGAGAACCTCCAAAGGGTTGGGGAGGGATACACAGAACCTCCAACGGGTTGGGGAGGGATACACAGAACCTCCAAAGGGTTGGGAGGGATACACAGAACCTCCAAAGGGTTGGGGAGGGATACACAGAACCTCCAACGAGTTGGGAGGGATACACAGAACCTCCAAAGGGTTGGGGAGGGATACATAGAACCTCCAACGGGTTGGGGAGGGATACACAGAACCTCGAAAGGGTTGGGGAGGGATACATAGAACCTCCAACGGGTTGGGGAGGGATACACAGAACCTCCAACGGGTTGGGGAGGGATACACAGAACCTCCAACGGGTTGGGGAGGGATACACAGAACCTCCAAAGGGTTGGGGAGGGATACACAGAACCTCCAAAGGGTTGGGGAGGGATACACAGAACCTCCAAAGGGTTGGGGAGGGATACATAGAACGTCCAAAGGGTTGCGGAGGGATACATAGAACCTCCAAAGGGTTGGGGAGGGATACATAGAACGTCCAAAGGGTTGGGGAGGGATACACAGAACCTCTAAAGGGTTGGGAGGGATACATAGAACCTCCAAAGGGTTGGGAGGGATACATAGAACCTCCAAAGGGTTGGGAGGGATACATAGAACCTCCAAAGGGTTGGGGAGGGATACACAGAACCTCCAAAGGGTTGGGAGGGATACATAGAACCTCCAAAGGGTTGGGAGGGATACATAGAACCTCCAAAGGGTTGGGGAGGGATACATAGAACCTCCAAAGGGTTGGGGAGGGATACACAGAACCTCCAAAGGGTTGGGAGAACCTCCAAAGGGTTGGGGAGGGATACACAGAACCTCCAAAGGGTTGGGGAGGGATACATAGAACCTCCAATGGGTTGGGAGGGATACATAGAACCTCCAACGGGTTGCGGAGGGATACATAGAACCTCCAAAGGGTTGGGAGGGATACATAGAACCTCCAACGGGTTGGGATAACCTCCAAAGGGTTGGGGAGGGATACACAGAACCTCCAACGGGTTGGGGAGGGATACACAGAACCTCCAAAGGGTTGGGAGGGATACACAGAACCTCCAATGGGTTGGGAAGGGATACACAGAACCTCCAACGGGTTGGGGAGGGATACACAGAACCTCCAAAGGGTTGGGAGGGATACACAGAACCTCCAAAGGTTTGGGAGGGATACATAGAACCTCCAAAGGGTTGGGGAGGGATACACAGAACCTCCAAAGGGTTGGGAGAACCTCCAAATGGTTGGGGAGGGATACACAGAACCTCCAAAGGGTTGGGGAGGGATACATAGAACCTCCATAGGGTTGGGGAGGGATACACAGAACCTCCAAAGGGTTGGGGAGGGAAACATAGAACCTCCAACGGGTTGCGGAGGGATACATAGAACCTCCAACAGGTTGGGGAGGGATCAACAGAACCTCCAAAGGGTTGGGAGGGATACATAGAACCTCCAAAGGGTTGGGAGGGATACATAGAACCTCCAACGGGTTGGGGAGGGATACACAGAACCTCCAACGGGTTGGGGAGGGATACACAGAACCTCCAACGGGTTGGGGAGGGATACACAGAACCTCCAAAGGGTTGGGAGGGATACATAGAACCTCCAAAGGGTTGGGGAGGGATACACAGAACCTCCAAAGGGTTGGGAAGGGATACACAGAACCTCCAAAGGGTTGGGGAGGGATACACAGAACCTCCAAAGGGTTGGGGAGGGATACATAGAACCTCCAAAGGGTTGGGGAGGATACACAGAACCTCCAAAAGGGTTGGGGAGGGATACACAGAACCTCCAAAGGGTTGGGGAGGGATACATAGAACGTCCAAAAGGTTGGGGAGGGATACACAGAACCTCTAAAGGGTTGGGAGGGATACATAGAACCTCCAAAGGGTTGGGAGGGATACATAGAACCTCCAAAGGGTTGGGGAGGGATACATAGAACCTCCAAAGGGTTGGGGAGGGATACACAGAACCTCCAAAGGGTTGGGAGAACCTCCAAAGGGTTGGGGAGGGATACACAGAACCACCAAAGGGTTGGGGAGGGATACATAGAACCTCCAAAGGGTTGGGGAGGGATACACAGAACCTCCAAAGGGTTGGGGAGGGATACATAGAACCTCCAATGGGTTGGGAGGGATACATAGAACCTCCAACGGGTTGCGGAGGGATACATAGAACCTCCAACAGGTTGGGGAGGGATAAACAGAACCTCCAAAGGGTTGGGAGGGATACATATAACCTCCAAAGGGTTGGGAGGGATACATAGAACCTCCAACGGGTTGGGATAACCTCCAAAGGGTTGGGGAGGGATACACAGAACCTCCAACGGGTTGGGGAGGGATACACAGAACCTCCAAAGGGTTGGGAGGGATACATAGAACCTCCAAAGGGTTGGGAGGGATACATAGAACCTCCAACGGGTTGGGGAGGGATACACAGAACCTCCAACGGGTTGGGGAGGGATACACAGAACCTCCAAAGGGTTGGGAGGGATACACAGAACCTCCAAAGGGTTGGGAGGGATACACAGAACCTCCAAAGGGTTGGGAGGGATACACAGAACCTCCAAAGGGTTGGGGAGGGATACACAGAACCTCCAAAGGGTTGGGGAGGGATACATAGAACCTCCAACGGGTTGGGGAGGGATACACAGAACCTCCAAAGGGTTGGGGAGGGATACATAGAACCTCCAACGGGTAGGGAGAACATCCAAAGGGTTGGGGAGGGATACACAGAACCTCCAATGGGTTGGGGAGGGATACACAGAACCTCCAAAGGGTTGGGGAGGGATACATAGAACCTCCAACGGGTTGGGAAGGGATACACAGAACCTCCAAAGGGTTGGGGAGGGATACACAGAACCCCCAAAGGGTTGGGAGGGATACATAGAACCTCCAAAGGGTTGGGGAGGGATACACAGAACCTCCAAAGGGTTGGGGAGGGATACATAGAACCTCCAAAGGGTTGGGGAGGGATACACAGAACCTCCAAAGGGTTGGGGAGGGATACATAGAACCTCCAAAGGGTTGGGAGAGATACATAGAACCTCCAACGGGTTGCGGAGGGATACATAGAACCTCCAACAGGTTGGGAGGGATAAACAGAACCTCCAAAGGGTTGGGAGGGATACATAGAACCTCCAAAGGGTTGGGAGGGATACATAGAACCTCCAACGGGTTGGGATAACCTCCAAAGGGTTGGGGAGGGATACACAGAACCTCCAACGGGTTGGGAGAACCTCCAAAGGGTTGGGGAGGGATACACAGAACCTCCAACGGGTTGGGAGAACCTCCAAAGGGTTGGGGAGGGATACACAGAACCTCCAAAGCGTTGGGAGGGATACATAGAACCTCCAACGGGTTGGGATAACCTCCAAAGGGTTGGGGAGGGATACACAGAACCTCCAACGGGTTGGGAGAACCTCCAAAGGGTTGGGGAGGGATACACAGAACCTCCAAAGGGTTGGGGAGGGATACATAGAACCTCCAATGGGTTGGGAGGGATACATAGAACCTCCAACGGGTTGCGGAGGGATACATAGAACCTCCAACAGGTTGGGGAGGGATAAACAGAACCTCCAAAGGGTTGGGAGGGATACATAGAACCTCCAACGGGTTGGGATAACCTCCAAAGGGTTGGGGAGGGATACACAGAACCTCCAACGGGTTGGGGAGGGATACACAGAACCTCCAAAGGGTTGGGAGGGATACATAGAACCTCCAAAGGGTTGGGAGGGATACATAGAACCTCCAACGGGTTGGGAGAACCTCCAAAGGGTTGGGGAGGGATACATAGAACCTCCAACGGGTTGGGGAGGGATACACAGAACCTCCAACGGGTTGGGGAGGGATACACAGAACCTCCAAAGGGTTGGGAGGGATACACAGAACCTCCAAAGGGTTGGGAGGGATACACAGAACCTCCAAAGGGTTGGGAGGGATACACAGAACCTCCAAAGGGTTGGGGAGGGATACACAGAACCTCCAAAGGGTTGGGGAGGGATACATAGAACCTCCAACGGGTTGGGGAGGGATACACAGAACCTCCAAAGGGTTGGGGAGGGATACATAGAACCTCCAACGGGTAGGGAGAACATCCAAAGGGTTGGGGAGGGATACACAGAACCTCCAATGGGTTGGGGAGGGATACACAGAACCTCCAAAGGGTTGGGGAGGGATACATAGAACCTCCAACGGGTTGGGAAGGGATACACAGAACCTCCAAAGGGTTGGGGAGGGATACACAGAACCTCCAAAGGGTTGGGAGGGATACATAGAACCTCCAAAGGGTTGGGGAGGGATACACAGAACCTCCAAAGTGTTGGGGAGGGATACATAGAACCTCCAAAGGGTTGGGGAGGGATACACAGAACCTCCAAAGGGTTGGGGAGGGATACATAGAACCTCCAAAGGGTTGGGAGGGATACATAGAACCTCCAACAGGTTGGGGAGGGATACACAGAACCTCCAAAGTGTTGGGGAGGGATACATAGAACCTCCAACGGGTAGGGAGAACATCCAAAGGGTTGGGGAGGGATACACAGAACCTCCAATGGGTTGGGGAGGGATACACAGAACCTCCAAAGGGTTGGGGAGGGATACATAGAACCTCCAACGGGTTGGGAAGGGATACACAGAACCTCCAAAGGGTTGGGGAGGGATACACAGAACCTCCAAAGGGTTGGGAGGGATACATAGAACCTCCAAAGGGTTGGGGAGGGATACACAGAACCTCCAAAGTGTTGGGGAGGGATACATAGAACCTCCAAAGGGTTGGGGAGGGATACACAGAACCTCCAAAGGGTTGGGGAGGGATACATAGAACCTCCAAAGGGTTGGGAGGGATACATAGAACCTCCAACAGGTTGGGGAGGGATACACAGAACCTCCAAAGGGTTGGGGAGGGATACATAGAACCTCCAACGGGTTGGGAGAACATCCAAAGGGTTGGGGAGGGATACACAGAACCTCCAATGGGTTGGGGAGGGATACACAGAACCTCCAACGGGTTGGGGAGGGATACACAGAACCTCCAAAGGGTTGGGAGGGATACACAGAACCTCCAACGGGTTGGGAAGGGATACACAGAACCTCCAAAGGGTTGGGGAGGGATACACAGAACCTCCAAAGGGTTGGGGAGGGATACACAGAACCTCCAACGGGTTGGGGAGGGATACACAGAACCTCCAAAGGGTTGGGAGGGATACACAGAACCTCCAAATGGTTGGGAGGGATACACAGAACCTCCAACGGGTTGGGAGGGATACACAGAACCTCCAAAGGGTTGGGGAGGGATACATAGAACCTCCAACGGGTTGGGGAGGGATACACAGAACCTCCAAAGGGTTGGGGAGGGATACATAGAAACTCCAACGGGTTGGGGAGGGATACACAGAACCTCCAAAGGGTTGGGGAGGGATATATAGAACCTCCAATGGGTTGGGAGAACCTCCAAAGGGTTGGGGAGGGATACACAGAACCTCCAATGGGTTGGGGAGGGATACACAGAACCTCCAATGTGTTGGGGAGGGATACACAGAACCTCCAAAGGGTTTGGGAGGGATACATAGAACCTCCAAAGGGTTGGGGAGGGATACACAGAACCTCCAAAGGGTTGGGAGGGATACACAGAACCTCCAAAGGGTTGGGAAGGGATACACAGAACCTCCAACGGGTTGGGAAGGGATACACAGAACCTCCAAAGGGTTGGGGAGGGATACACAGAACCTCCAAAGGGTTGGGAAGGGATACACAGAACCTCCAAAGGGTTGGGGAGGGATACACAGAACCTCCAACGGGTTGGGAAGGGATACACAGAACCTCCAAAGGGTTGGGGAGGGATACACAGAACCTCCAAAGGGTTGGGGAGGGATACATAGAACGTCCAAAGGGTTGCGGAGGGATACATAGAACCTCCAACAGGTTGGGGAGGGATAAACAGAACCTCCAAAGGGTTGGGAGGGATACATAGAACCTCCAAAGGGTTGGGAGGGATACATAGAACCTCCAAAGGGTTGGGGAGGGATCAACAGAACCTCCAAAGGGTTGGGAGGGATACATAGAACCTCCAAAGGGTTGGGAGGGATACATAGAACCTCCAACGGGTTGGGAGGGATACATAGAACCTCCAAAGGGTTGGGAGGGATACATAGAACCTCCAAAGGGTTGGGGAGGGATCAACAGAACCTCCAAAGGGTTGGGAGGGATACATAGAACCTCCAAAGGGTTGGGAGGGATACATAGAACCTCCAAAGGGTTGGGGAGGGATCAACAGAACCTCCAAAGGGTTGGGAGGGATACATAGAACCTCCAAAGGGTTGGGAGGGATACATAGAACCTCCAACGGGTTGGGAGAACCTCCAAAGGGTTGGGGAGGGATACACAGAGCCTCCAACGGGTTGGGGAGGGATACACATAACCTCCAAAGGGTTGGGAGGGATACACAGAACCTCCAAAGGGTTGGGAGGGATACACAGAACTTCCAAAGGGTTGGGAGGGATACACAGAACCTCCAACGGGTTGGGAGGGATACACAGAACCTCCAAAGGGTTGGGGAGGGATACATAGAACCTCCAACGGGTTGGGGAGGGATACACATAACCTCCAAAGGGTTGGGGAGGGATACATAGAACCTCCAACGGGTTGGGGAGGGATACACAGAACCTCCAACGGGTTGGGGAGGGATACACAGAACCTCCAAAGGGTTGGGAGGGATACATAGAACCTCCAAAGGGTTGGGGAGGGATACACAGAACCTCCAAAGGGTTGGGAAGGGATACACAGAACCTCCAAAGGGTTGGGGAGGGATACACAGAACCTCCAAAGGGTTGGGGAGGGATACATAG
This sequence comes from Oncorhynchus nerka, assembly GCF_034236695.1. Lineage (NCBI taxonomy): Eukaryota > Metazoa > Chordata > Actinopteri > Salmoniformes > Salmonidae > Oncorhynchus > Oncorhynchus nerka. Next base: position 102,289,743 of record NC_088408.1, on the reverse strand, counting down.
AACCTCCAAAGGGTTGGGGAGGGATACACAGAACCTCCAAAGGGTTGGGGAGGGATACACAGAACCTCCAAAGGGTTGGGGAGGGATACATAGAACGTCCAAAAGGTTGGGGAGGGATACACAGAACCTCTAAAGGGTTGGGAGGGATACATAGAACCTCCAAAGGGTTGGGAGGGATACATAGAACCTCCAAAGGGTTGGGGAGGGATACACAGAACCTCCAAAGGATTGGGAGGGATACATAGAACCTCCAAAGGGTTGGGAGGGATACATAGAACCTCCAAAGGGTTGGGGAGGGATACATAGAACCTCCAAAGGGTTGGGGAGGGATACACAGAACCTCCAAAGGGTTGGGAGGGATACATAGAACCTCCAACGGGTTGGGATAACCTCCAAAGGGTTGGGGAGGGATACACAGAACCTCCAACGGGTTGGGGAGGGATACACAGAACCTCCAAAGGGTTGGGAGGGATACATAGAACCTCCAAAGGGTTGGGAGGGATACATAGAACCTCCAAAGGGTTGGGGAGGGATATATAGAACCTCCAACGGGTTGGGAGAACCTCCAAAGGGTTGGGGAGGGATACACAGAACCTCCAAAGGGTTGGGAGGGATACATAGAACCTCCAAAGGGTTGGGAGGGATACATAGAACCTACAACGGGATGGGAGAACCTCCAAAGGGTTGGGGAGGGATACATAGAACCTCCAACGGGTTGGGGAGGGATGCACAGAACCTCCAACGGGTTGGGGAGGGATACACAGAACCTCCAAAGGGTTGGGAGGGATACACAGAACCTCCAAAGGGTTGGGAGGGATACACAGAACCTCCAAAGGGTTGGGAGGGATACACAGAACCTCCAAAGGGTTGGGGAGGGATACACAGAACCTCCAAAGGGTTGGGGAGGGATACATAGAACGTCCAAAAGGTTGGGGAGGGATACACAGAACCTCTAAAGGGTTGGGAGGGATACATAGAACCTCCAAAGGGTTGGGAGGGATACATAGAACCTCCAAAGGGTTGGGGAGGGATACACAGAACCTCCAAAGGGTTGGGAGGGATACATAGAACCTCCAAAGGGTTGGGAGGGATACATAGAACCTCCAAAGGGTTGGGGAGGGATACATAGAACCTCCAAAGGGTTGGGGAGGGATACACAGAACCTCCAAAGGGTTGGGAGAACCTCCAAAGGGTTGGGGAGGGATACACAGAACCTCCAAAGGGTTGGGGAGGGATACATAGAACCTCCAAAGGGTTGGGGAGGGATACACAGAACCTCCAAAGGGTTGGGGAGGGATACATAGAACCTCCAATGGGTTGGGAGGGATACATAGAACCTCCAACGGGTTGCGGAGGGATACATAGAACCTCCAACAGGTTGGGGAGGGATAAACAGAACCTCCAAAGGGTTGGGAGGGATACATAGAACCTCCAAAGGGTTGGGAGGGATACATAGAACCTCCAACGGGTTGGGATAACCTCCAAAGGGTTGGGGAGGGATACACAGAACCTCCAACGGGTTGGGGAGGGATACACAGAACCTCCAAAGGGTTGGGAGGGATACATAGAACCTCCAAAGGGTTGGGAGGGATACATAGAACCTCCAACGGGTTGGGAGAACCTCCAAAGGGTTGGGGAGGGATACATAGAACCTCCAACGGGTTGGGGAGGGATACAACGAACCTCCAACGGGTTGGGGAGGGATACACAGAACCTCCAAAGGGTTGGGAGGGATACACAGAACCTCCAAAGGGTTGGGAGGGATACACAGAACCTCCAAAGGGTTGGGAGGGATACACAGAACCTCCAAAGGGTTGGGGAGGGATACACAGAACCTCCAAAGGGTTGGGGAGGGATACATAGAACCTCCAACGGGTTGGGGAGGGATACACAGAACCTCCAAAGGGTTGGGGAGGGATACATAGAACCTCCAACGGGTAGGGAGAACATCCAAAGGGTTGGGGAGGGATACACAGAACCTCCAATGGGTTGGGGAGGGATACACAGAACCTCCAAAGGGTTGGGGAGGGATACATAGAACCTCCAACGGGTTGGGAAGGGATACACAGAACCTCCAAAGGGTTGGGGAGGGATACACAGAACCTCCAAAGGGTTGGGAGGGATACATAGAACCTCCAACGGGTTGGGGAGGGATACACAGAACCTCCAAAGGGTTGGGGAGGGATACATAGAACCTCCAACGGGTAGGGAGAACATCCAAAGGGTTGGGGAGGGATACACAGAACCTCCAATGGGTTGGGGAGGGATACACAGAACCTCCAAAGGGTTGGGGAGGGATACATAGAACCTCCAACGGGTTGGGAAGGGATACACAGAACCTCCAAAGGGTTGGGAGGGATACATAGAACCTCCAAAGGGTTGGGGAGGGATACACAGAACCTCCAAAGGGTTGGGGAGGGATACATAGAACCTCCAAAGGGTTGGGGAGGGATACACAGAACCTCCAAAGGGTTGGGGAGGGATACATAGAACCTCCAAAGGGTTGGGAGGGATACATAGAACCTCCAAAGGGTTGGGAGGGATACATAGAACCTCCAACGGGTTGCGGAGGGATACATAGAACCTCCAACAGGTTGGGGAGGGATAAACAGAACCTCCAAAGGGTTGGGAGGGATACATAGAACCTCCAAAGGGTTGGGGAGGGATACACAGAACCTCCAACGGGTTGGGGAGGGATACACAGAACCTCCAAAGGGTTGGGAGGGATACATAGAACCTCCAACGGGTTGGGAGAACCTCCAAAGGGTTGGGGAGGGATACATAGAACCTCCAACGGGTTGGGGAGGGATACACAGAACCTCTAAAGGGTTGGGAGGGATACATAGAACCTCCAAAGGGTTGGGGAGGGATACACAGAACCTCCAAAGGGTTGGGAGGGATACATAGAACCTCCAAAGGGTTGGGAGGGATACATAGAACCTCCAATGGGTTGGGAGAACCTCCAAAGGGTTGGGGAGGGATACATAGAACCTCCAACGGGTTGGGGAGGGATGCACAGAACCTCCAACGGGTTGGGGAGGGATACACAGAACCTCCAAAGGGTTGGGAGGGATACACAGAACCTCCAAAGGGTTGGGAGGATACACAGAACCTCCAAAGGGTTGGGAGGATACACAGAACCTCCAAAGGGTTGGGGAGGATACACAGAACCTCCAAAGGGTTGGGGAGGGATACATAGAACGTCCAAAAGGTTGGGGAGGGATACACAGAACCTCTAAAGGGTTGGGAGGGATACATAGAACCTCCAAAGGGTTGGGAGGGATACATAGAACCTCCAAAGGGTTGGGGAGGGATACACAGAACCTCCAAAGGGTGGGGAGGGATACATAGAACCTCCAAAGGGTTGGGGAGGGATACATAGAACCTCCAAAGGGTTGGGGAGGGATACACAGAACCTCCAAAGGGTTGGGAGAACCTCCAAAGGGTTGGGGAGGGATACACAGAACCTCCAAAGGGTTGGGGAGGGATACATAGAACCTCCAAAGGGTTGGGGAGGGATACACAGAACCTCCAAAGGGTTGGGGAGGGATACATAGAACCTCCAATGGGTTGGGAGGGATACATAGAACCTCCAACGGGTTGCGGAGGGATACATAGAACCTCCAACAGGTTGGGGAGGGATAAACAGAACCTCCAAAGGGTTGGGAGGGATACATAGAACCTCCAAAGGGTTGGGAGGGATACATAGAACCTCCAACGGGTTGGGATAACCTCCAAAGGGTTGGGGAGGGATACACAGAACCTCCAACGGGTTGGGGAGGGATACACAGAACCTCCAAAGGGTTGGGAGGGATACATAGAACCTCCAAAGGGTTGGGAGGGATACATAGAACCTCCAACGGGTTGGGAGAACCTCCAAAGGGTTGGGGAGGGATACATAGAACCTCCAACGGGTTGGGGAGGGATACAAAGAACCACCAACGGGTTGGGGAGGGATACACAGAACCTCCAAAGGGTTGGGAGGGATACACAGAACCTCCAAAGGGTTGGGAGGGATACACAGAACCTCCAAAGGGTTGGGAGGGATACACAGAACCTCCAAAGGGTTGGGGAGGGATACATAGAACCTCCAACGGGTAGGGAGAACATCCAAAGGGTTGGGGAGGGATACACAGAACCTCCAATGGGTTGGGGAGGGATACACAGAACCTCCAAAGGGTTGGGGAGGGATACATAGAACCTCCAACGGGTTGGGAAGGGATACACAGAACCTCCAAAGGGTTGGGGAGGGATACACAGAACCTCCAAAGGGTTGGGAGGGATACATAGAACCTCCAACGGGTTAGGGAGGGATACACAGAACCTCCAAAGGGTTGGGGAGGGATACATAGAACCTCCAACGGGTAGGGAGAACATCCAAAGGGTTGGGGAGGGATACACAGAACCTCCAATGGGTTGGGGAGGGATACACAGAACCTCCAAAGGGTTGGGGAGGGATACATAGAACCTCCAACGGGTTGGGAAGGGATACACAGAACCTCCAAAGGGTTGGGGAGGGATACACAGAACCTCCAAAGGGTTGGGAGGGATACATAGAACCTCCAAAGGGTTGGGGAGGGATACACAGAACCTCCAAAGGGTTGGGGAGGGATACATAGAACCTCCAAAGGGTTGGGGAGGGATACACAGAACCTCCAAAGGGTTGGGGAGGGATACATAGAACCTCCAAAGGGTTGGGAGGGATACATAGAACCTCCAAAGGGTTGGGAGGGATACATAGAACCTCCAACGGGTTGCGGAGGGATACATAGAACCTCCAACAGGTTGGGGAGGGATAAACAGAACCTCCAAAGGGTTGGGAGGGATACATAGAACCTCCAAAGGGTTGGGAGGGATACATAGAACCTCCAACGGGTTGGGATAACCTCCAAAGGGTTGGGGAGGGATACACAGAACCTCCAACGGGTTGGGGAGGGATACACAGAACCTCCAAAGGGTTGGGAGGGATACATAGAACCTCCAACGGGTTGGGAGAACCTCCAAAGGGTTGGGGAGGGATACATAGAACCTCCAACGGGTTGGGGAGGGATACACAGAACCTCTAAAGGGTTGGGAGGGATACATAGAACCTCCAAAGGGTTGGGGAGGGATACACAGAACCTCCAAAGGGTTGGGAGGGATACATAGAACCTCCAAAGGGTTGGGAGGGATACATAGAACCTCCAATGGGTTGGGAGAACCTCCAAAGGGTTGGGGAGGGATACATAGAACCTCCAACGGGTTGGGGAGGGATGCACAGAACCTCCAACGGGTTGGGGAGGGATACACAGAACCTCCAAAGGGTTGGGAGGGATACACAGAACCTCCAAAGGGTTGGGAGGGATACACAGAACCTCCAAAGGGTTGGGAGGGATACACAGAACCTCCAAAGGGTTGGGGAGGGATACACAGAACCTCCAAAGGGTTGGGGAGGGATACATAGAACGTCCAAAAGGTTGGGGAGGGATACACAGAACCTCTAAAGGGTTGGGAGGGATACATAGAACCTCCAAAGGGTTGGGAGGGATACATAGAACCTCCAAAGGGTTGGGGAGGGATACACAGAACCTCCAAAGGGTTGGGAGGGATACATAGAACCTCCAAAGGGTGGGGAGGGATACATAGAACCTCCAAAGGGTTGGGGAGGGATACATAGAACCTCCAAAGGGTTGGGGAGGGATACACAGAACCTCCAAAGGGTTGGGAGAACCTCCAAAGGGTTGGGGAGGGATACACAGAACCTCCAAAGGGTTGGGGAGGGATACATAGAACCTCCAAAGGGTTGGGGAGGGATACACAGAACCTCCAAAGGGTTGGGGAGGGATACATAGAACCTCCAATGGGTTGGGAGGGATACATAGAACCTCCAACGGGTTGCGGAGGGATACATAGAACCTCCAACAGGTTGGGGAGGGATAAACAGAACCTCCAAAGGGTTGGGAGGGATACATAGAACCTCCAAAGGGTTGGGAGGGATACATAGAACCTCCAACGGGTTGGGATAACCTCCAAAGGGTTGGGGAGGGATACACAGAACCTCCAACGGGTTGGGGAGGGATACACAGAACCTCCAAAGGGTTGGGAGGGATACATAGAACCTCCAAAGGGTTGGGAGGGATACATAGAACCTCCAACGGGTTGGGAGAACCTCCAAAGGGTTGGGGAGGGATACATAGAACCTCCAACGGGTTGGGGAGGGATACAAAGAACCACCAACGGGTTGGGGAGGGATACACAGAACCTCCAAAGGGTTGGGAGGGATACACAGAACCTCCAAAGGGTTGGGAGGGATACACAGAACCTCCAAAGGGTTGGGGAGGGATACACAGAACCTCCAAAGGGTTGGGGAGGGATACATAGAACCTCCAACGGGTAGGGAGAACATCCAAAGGGTTGGGGAGGGATACACAGAACCTCCAATGGGTTGGGGAGGGATACACAGAACCTCCAAAGGGTTGGGGAGGGATACATAGAACCTCCAACGGGTTGGGAAGGGATACACAGAACCTCCAAAGGGTTGGGGAGGGATACACAGAACCTCCAAAGGGTTGGGAGGGATACATAGAACCTCCAAAGGGTTGGGGAGGGATACATAGAACCTCCAAAGGGTTGGGGAGGGATACATAGAACCTCCAAAGGGTTGGGGAGGGATACACAGAACCTCCAAAGGGTTGGGGAGGGACACATAGAACCTCCAAAGGGTTGGGAGGGATACATAGAACCTCCAAAGGGTTGGGAGGGATACATAGAACCTCCAACGGGTTGCGGAGGGATACATAGAACCTCCAACAGGTTGGGGAGGGATAAACAGAACCTCCAAAGGGTTGGGAGGGATACATAGAACCTCCAAAGGGTTGGGAGGGATACATAGAACCTCCAACGGGTTGGGATAACCTCCAAAGGGTTGGGGAGGGATACACAGAACCTCCAACGGGTTGGGGAGGGATACACAGAACCTCCAAAGGGTTGGGAGGGATACATAGAACCTCCAACGGGTTGGGAGAACCTCCAAAGGGTTGGGGAGGGATACATAGAACCTCCAACGGGTTGGGGAGGGATACACAGAACCTCCAACGGGTTGGGGAGGGATACACAGAACCTCCAAAGGGTTGGGAGGGATACACAGAACCTCCAAAGGGTTGGGAGGGATACACAGAACCTCCAAAGGGTTGGGGAGGGATACACAGAACCTCCAACGGGTTGGGGAGGGATACACAGAACCTCCAAAGGGTTGGGAGGGATACACAGAACCTCCAAAGGGTTGGGAGGGATACACAGAACCTCCAACGGGTTGGGAGGGATACACAGAACCTCCAAAGGGTTGGGGAGGGATACATAGAACCTCCAACGGGTTGGGGAGGGATACACAGAACCTCCAAAGGGTTGGGGAGGGATACATAGAAACTCCAACGGGTTGGGGAGGGATACACAGAACCTCCAAAGGGTTGGGGAGGGATATATAGAACCTCCAACGTGTTGGGAGAACCTCCAACGGGTTGGGGAGGGATACACAGAACCTCCAAAGGGTTGGGGAGGGATACATAGAACCTCCAACGGGTTGGGAGAACATCCAAAGGGTTGGGGAGGGATACACAGAACCTCCAATGGGTTGGGGAGGGATACACAGAACCTCCAACGGGTTTGGGAGGGATACACAGAACCTCCAAAGGGTTGGGAGGGATACACAGAACCTCCAACGGGTTGGGAAGGGATACACAGAACCTCCAAAGGGTTGGGGAGGGATACACAGAACCTCCAAAGGGTTGGGGAGGGATACACAGAACCTCCAACGGGTTGGGGAGGGATACACAGAACCTCCAAAGGGTTGGGAGGGATACACAGAACCTCCAAAGGGTTGGGAGGGATACACAGAACCTCCAACGGGTTGGGAGGGATACACAGAACCTCCAAAGGGTTGGGGAGGGATACATAGAACCTCCAACGGGTTGGGGAGGGATACACAGAACCTCCAAAGGGTTGGGGAGGGATACATAGAAACTCCAACGGGTTGGGGAGGGATACACAGAACCTCCAAAGGGTTGGGGAGGGATATATAGAACCTCCAACGGGTTGGGAGAACCTCCAAAGGGTTGGGGAGGGATACACAGAACCTCCAATGGGTTGGGGAGGGATACACAGAACCTCCAATGGGTTGGGGAGGGATACACAGAACCTCCAACGGGTTGGGAAGGGATACACAGAACCTCCAAAGGGTTGGGGAGGGATACACAGAACCTCCAAAGGGTTTGGGAGGGATACATAGAACCTCCAAAGGGTTGGGGAGGGATACACAGAACCTCCAAAGGGTTGGGAGGGATACACAGAACCTCCAAAGGGTTGGGAAGGGATACACAGAACCTCCAATGGGTTGGGAAGGGATACACAGAACCTCCAAAGGGTTGGGGAGGGATACACAGAACCTCCAAAGGGTTGGGGAGGGATACATAGAACCTCCAAAGGGTTGGGGAGGGATACACAGAACCTCCAAAGGGTTGGGGAGGGATACATAGAACCTCCAAAGGGTTGGGAGGGATACATAGAACCTCCAAAGGGTTGGGAGGGATACATAGAACCTCCAACGGGTTGCGGAGGGATACATAGAACCTCCAACAGGTTGGGGAGGGATAAACAGAACCTCCAAAGGGTTGGGAGGGATACATAGAACCTCCAAAGGGTTGGGAGGGACACATAGAACCTCCAACGGGTTGGGATAACCTCCAAAGGGTTGGGGAGGGATACACAGAACCTCCAACGGGTTGGGGAGGGATACACAGAACCTCCAAAGGGTTGGGAGGGATACATAGAACCTCCAACGGGTTGGGAGAACCTCCAAAGGGTTGGGGAGGGATACATAGAACCTCCAACGGGTTGGGGAGGGATACACAGAACCTCCAACGGGTTGGGGAGGGATACACAGAACCTCCAAAGGGTTGGGAGGGATACACAGAACCTCCAAAGGGTTGGGAGGGATACACAGAACCTCCAAAGGGTTGGGGAGGGATACATAGAAACTCCAACGGGTTGGGGAGGGATACACAGAACCTCCAAAGGGTTGGGGAGGGATATATAGAACCTCCAACGGGTTGGGAGAACCTCCAAAGGGTTGGGGAGGGATACACAGAACCTCCAATGGGTTGGGGAGGGATACACAGAACCTCCAATGGGTTGGGGAGGGATACACAGAACCTCCAAAGGGTTGGGAGGGATACACAGAACCTCCAAAGGGTTGGGGAGGGATACACAGAACCTCCAAAGGGTTTGGGAGGGATACATAGAACCTCCAAAGGGTTGGGGAGGGATACACAGAACCTCCAAAGGGTTGGGAGGGATACACAGAACCTCCAAAGGGTTGGGAAGGGATACACAGAACCTCCAATGGGTTGGGAAGGGATACACAGAACCTCCAAAGGGTTGGGGAGGGATACACAGAACCTCCAAAGGGTTGGGAAGGGATACACAGAACCTCCAAAGGGTTGGGGAGGGATACACAGAACCTCCAACGGGTTGGGAAGGGATACACAGAACCTCCAAAGGGTTGGGGAGGGATACACAGAACCTCCAAAGGGTTGGGGAGGGATACATAGAACGTCCAAAGGGTTGCGGAGGGATACATAGAACCTCCAACAGGTTGGGGAGGGATAAACAGAACCTCCAAAGGGTTGGGAGGGATACATAGAACCTCCAAAGGGTTGGGAGGGATACATATAACCTCCAAAGGGTTGGGGAGGGATACACAGAACCTCCAAAGGGTTGGGAGGGATACATAGAACCTCCAAAGGGTTGGGAGGGACACATAGAACCTCCAACGGGTTGGGATAACCTCCAAAGGGTTGGGGAGGGATACACAGAACCTCCAACGGGTTGGGGAGGGATACACAGAACCTCCAAAGGGTTGGGAGGGATACATAGAACCTCCAACGGGTTGGGAGAACCTCCAAAGGGTTGGGGAGGGATACATAGAACCTCCAACGGGTTGGGGAGGGATACACAGAACCTCCAAAGGGTTGGGGAGGGATATATAGAACCTCCAACGGGTTGGGAGAACCTCCAAAGGGTTGGGGAGGGATACACAGAACCTCCAATGGGTTGGGGAGGGATACACAGAACCTCCAATGGGTTGGGGAGGGATACACAGAACCTCCAAAGGGTTGGGAGGGATACACAGAACCTCCAAAGGGTTGGGGAGGGATACACAGAACCTCCAAAGGGTTTGGGAGGGATACATAGAACCTCCAAAGGGTTGGGGAGGGATACACAGAACCTCCAAAGGGTTGGGAGGGATACACAGAACCTCCAAAGGGTTGGGAAGGGATACACAGAACCTCCAATGGGTTGGGAAGGGATACACAGAACCTCCAAAGGGTTGGGGAGGGATACACAGAACCTCCAAAGGGTTGGGAAGGGATACACAGAACCTCCAAAGGGTTGGGGAGGGATACACAGAACCTGCAACGGGTTGGGAAGGGATACACAGAACCTCCAAAGGGTTGGGGAGGGATACACAGAACCTCCAAAGGGTTGGGGAGGGATACATAGAACGTCCAAAGGGTTGGGAGGGATACATAGAACCTCCAACAGGTTGGGGAGGGATAAACAGAACCTCCAAAGGGTTGGGAGGGATACATAGAACCTCCAAAGGGTTGGGAGGGATACATATAACCTCCAAAGGGTTGGGGAGGGATACAGAACCTCCAAAGGGTTGGGAGGGATACATAGAACCTCCAAAGGGTTGGGGAGGGATACACAGAACCTCCAAAGGGTTGGGGAGGGATACATAGAACCTCCAACGGGTTGGGGAGGGATACACAGAACCTCCAAAGGGTTGGGGAGGGATACAGAACCTCCAACCGGTTGGGAGAACATCCAAAGGGTTGGGGAGGGATACACAGAACGTCCAATGGGTTGGGGAGGGATACACAGAACCTCCAACGGGTGGGGAGGGATACACAGAACCTCCAAAGGGTTGGGAGGGATACACAGAACCTCCAACGGGTTGGGAAGGGATACACAGAACCTCCAAAGGGTTGGGGAGGGATACACAGAACCTCCAAAGGGTTGGGGAGGGATACACAGAACCTCCAACGGGTTGGGGAGGGATACACAGAACCTCCAAAGGGTTGGGAGGGATACACAGAACCTCCAAAGGGTTGGGGAGGGATACATAGAACGTCCAAAGGGTTGCGGATGGATACATAGAACCTCCAACAGGTTGGGGAGGGATAAACAGAACCTCCAAAGGGTTGGGAGGGATACATAGAACCTCCAAAGGGTTGGGAGGGATACATAGAACCTCCAAAGGGTTGGGGAGGGATACACAGAACCTCCAAAGGGTTGGGAGGGATACATAGAACCTCCAAAGGGTTGGGGAGGGATACACAGAACCTCCAAAGGGTTGGGGAGGGATACATAGAACCTCCAACGGGTTGGGGAGGGATACACAGAACCTCCAAAGGGTTGGGGAGGGATACATAGAACCTCCAACCGGTTGGGAGAACATCCAAAGGGTTGGGGAGGGATACACAGAACGTCCAATGGGTTGGGGAGGGATACACAGAACCTCCAACGGGTTGGGGAGGGATACACAGAACCTCCAAAGGGTTGGGGAGGGATACACATAACCTCCAAAGGGTTGGGGAGGGATACACAGAACCTCCAACGGGTTGGGAAGGGATACACAGAACCTCCAAAGCGTTGGGGAGGGATACACATAACCTCCAAAGGGTTGGGGAGGGATACACAGAACCTCCAACGGGTTGGGGAGGGATACACAGAACCTCCAAAGGGTTGGGAGGGATACACAGAACCTCCAAAGGGTTGGGAGGGATATACAGAACCTCCAACGGGTTGGGAGGGATACACAGAACCTCCAAAGGGTTGGGAGGGATACACAGAACCTCCAACGGGTTGGGAAGGGATACATAGAACCTCCAAAGGGTTGGGGAGGGATACATAGAACCTCCAAAGGGTTGGGAGGGATACATAGAACCTCCAAAGGGTTGGGGAGGGATACACAGAACCTCCAAAGGGTTGGGAAGGGATACACAGAACCTCCAAACAGTTGGGGAGGGATACACAGAACCTCCAAAGGGTTGGGGAGGGATACACAGAACCTCCAAAGGGTTGGGGAGGGATACATAGAACCTCCAAAGGGTTGGGGAGGGATACACAGAACCTCCAACGGGTTGGGAAGGGATACACAGAACCTCCAAAGGGTTGGGGAGGGATACACAGAACCTCCAACGGGTTGGGAAGGGATACACAGAACCTCCAAAGGGTTGGGGAGGGATACACAGAACCTCCAAAGGGTTGGGAAGGGATACACAGAACCTCCAAAGGGTTGGGGAGGGATACACAGAACCTCCAACGGGTAGGGAAGGGATACACAGAACCTCCAAAGGGTTGGGGAGGGATACACAGAACCTCCAAAGGGTTGGGGAGGGATACATAGAACGTCCAAAGGGTTGGGGAGGGATACACAGAACCTCTAAAGGGTTGGGAGGGATACATAGAACCTCCAAAGGGTTGGGAGGGATACATAGAACCTCCAAAGGGTTGGGAAGGGATACACAGAACCTCCAAAGGGTTGGGGAGGGATACACAGAACCTCCAAAGGGTTGGGGAGGGATACACAGAACCTCCAACGGGTTGGGGAGGGATACACAGAACCTCCAAAGGGTTGGGAGGGATACACAGAACCTCCAAAGGGTTGGGAGGGATACACAGAACCTCCAACGGGTTGGGAGGGATACACAGAACCTCCAAAGGGTTGGGGAGGGATACATAGAACCTCCAACGGGTTGGGGAGGGATACACAGAACCTCCAAAGGGTTGGGGAGGGATACATAGAAACTCCAACGGGTTGGGGAGGGATAAACAGAACCTCCAAAGGGTTGGGGAGGGATATATAGAACCTCCAACGGGTTGGGAGAACCTCCAAAGGGTTGGGGAGGGATACACAGAACCTCCAATGGGTTGGGGAGGGATACACAGAACCTCCAATGGGTTGGGGAGGGATACACAGAACCTCCAAAGGGTTGGGAGGGATACACAGAACCTCCAACGGGTTGGGAAGGGATACACAGAACCTCCAAAGGGTTGGGGAGGGATACACAGAACCTCCAAAGGGTTTGGGAGGGATACATAGAACCTCCAAAGGGTTGGGGAGGGATACACAGAACCTCCAAAGGGTTGGGAGGGATACACAGAACCTCCAAAGGGTTGGGAAGGGATACACAGAACCTCCAATGGGTTGGGAAGGGATACACAGAACCTCCAAAGGGTTGGGGAGGGATACACAGAACCTCCAAAGGGTTGGGAAGGGATACACAGAACCTCCAAAGGGTTGGGGAGGGATACACAGAACCTCCAACGGGTTGGGAAGGGATACACAGAACCTCCAAAGGGTTGGGGAGGGATACACAGAACCTCCAAAGGGTTGGGGAGGGATACATAGAACGTCCAAAGGGTTGCGGAGGGATACATAGAACCTCCAACAGGTTGGGGAGGGATAAACAGAACCTCCAAAGGGTTGGGAGGGATACATAGAACCTCCAAAGGGTTGGGAGGGATACATAGAACCTCCAAAGGGTTGGGGAGGGATACACAGAACCTCCAAAGGGTTGGGAGGGATACATAGAACCTCCAAAGGGTTGGGGAGGGATACACAGAACCTCCAAAGGGTTGGGGAGGGATACATAGAACCTCCAACGGGTTGGGGAGGGATACACAGAACCTCCAAAGGGTTGGGGAGGGATACATAGAACCTCCAACCGGTTGGGAGAACATCCAAAGGGTTGGGGAGGGATACACAGAACGTCCAATGGGTTGGGGAGGGATACACAGAACCTCCAACGGGTTGGGGAGGGATACACAGAACCTCCAAAGGGTTGGGAGGGATACACAGAACCTCCAACGGGTTGGGAAGGGATACACAGAACCTCCAAAGGGTTGGGGAGGGATACACAGAACCTCCAAAGGGTTGGGGAGGGATACACAGAACCTCCAACGGGTTGGGGAGGGATACACAGAACCTCCAAAGGGTTGGGAGGGATACACAGAACCTCCAAAGGGTTGGGGAGGGATACATAGAACGTCCAAAGGGTTGCGGATGGATACATAGAACCTCCAACAGGTTGGGGAGGGATAAACAGAACCTCCAAAGGGTTGGGAGGGATACATAGAACCTCCAAAGGGTTGGGAGGGATACATAGAACCTCCAAAGTGTTGGGGAGGGATACACAGAACCTCCAAAGGGTTGGGAGGGATACATAGAACCTCCAAAGGGTTGGGGAGGGATACACAGAACCTCCAAAGGGTTGGGGAGGGATACATAGAACCTCCAACGGGTTGGGGAGGGATACACAGAAACCTCCAAAGGGTTGGGGAGGGATACATAGAACCTCCAACCGGTTGGGAGAACATCCAAAAGGTTGGGGAGGGATACACAGAACGTCCAATGGGTTGGGGAGGGATACACAGAACCTCCAACGGGTTGGGGAGGGATACACAGAACCTCCAAAGAGTTGGGAGGGATACACAGAACCTCCAACGGGTTGGGAAGGGATACACAGAACCTCCAAAGGGTTGGGGAGGGATACACATAACCTCCAAAGGGTTGGGGAGGGATACACAGAACCTCCAACGGGTTGGGGAGGGATACACAGAACCTCCAAAGGGTTGGGAGAGATACACAGAACCTCCAAAGGGTTGGGAGGGATATACAGAACCTCCAACGGGTTGGGAGGGATACACAGAACCTCCAAAGGGTTGGGAGGGATACACAGAACCTCCAACGGGTTGGGGAGGGATACATAGAACCTCCAAAGGGTTGGGGAGGGATACATAGAACCTCCAAAGGGTTGGGAGGGATACATAGAACCTCCAAAGGGTTGGGGAGGGATACACAGAACCTCCAAAGGGTTGGGAAGGGATACACAGAACCTCCAAAGGGTTGGGGAGGGATACACAGAACCTCCAAAGGGTTGGGGAGGGATACACAGAACCTCCAAAGGGTTGGGGAGGGATACATAGAACCTCCAAAGGGTTGGGGAGGGATACACAGAACCTCCAACGGGTTGGGAAGGGATACACAGAACCTCCAAAGGGTTGGGGAGGGATACACAGAACCTCCAACGGGTTGGGAAGGGATACACAGAACCTCCAAAGGGTTGGGGAGGGATACACAGAACCTCCAAAGGGTTGGGAAGGGATACACAGAACCTCCAAAGGGTTGGGGAGGGATACACAGAACCTCCAACGGGTAGGGAAGGGATACACAGAACCTCCAAAGGGTTGGGGAGGGATACACAGAACCTCCAAAGGGTTGGGGAGGGATACACAGAACCTCCAAAGGGTTGGGGAGGGATACATAGAACGTCCAAAGGGTTGGGGAGGGATACACAGAACCTCTAAAGGGTTGGGAGGGATACATAGAACCTCCAAAGGGTTGGGAGGGATACATAGAACCTCCAAAGGGTTGGGAAGGGATACACAGAACCTCCAAAGGGTTGGGGAGGGATACACAGAACCTCCAAAGGGTTGGGGAGGGATACACAGAACCTCCAACGGGTTGGGGAGGGATACACAGAACCTCCAAAGGGTTGGGAGGGATACACAGAACCTCCAAAGGGTTGGGAGGGATACACAGAACCTCCAACGGGTTGGGAGGGATACACAGAACCTCCAAAGGGTTGGGGAGGGATACATAGAACCTCCAACGGGTTGGGGAGGGATACACAGAACCTCCAAAGGGTTGGGGAGGGATACATAGAAACTCCAACGGGTTGGGGAGGGATACACAGAACCTCCAAAGGGTTGGGGGAGGGATATATAGAACCTCCAACGGGTTGGGAGAACCTCCAAAGGGTTGGGGAGGGATACACAGAACCTCCAATGGGTTGGGGAGGGATACACAGAACCTCCAATGGGTTGGGGAGGGATACACAGAACCTCCAAAGGGTTGGGAGGGATACAC
The DNA here is from genome assembly GCF_034236695.1 of Oncorhynchus nerka. Classification (NCBI taxonomy): domain Eukaryota; kingdom Metazoa; phylum Chordata; class Actinopteri; order Salmoniformes; family Salmonidae; genus Oncorhynchus; species Oncorhynchus nerka. The sequence goes on along the minus strand of NC_088408.1, from coordinate 102,273,770 downwards.
AGAACCTCCAACGGGTTGGGAAGGGATACACAGAACCTCCAAAGGGTTGGGGAGGGATACACAGAACCTCCAAAGGGTTTGGGAGGGATACATAGAACCTCCAAAGGGTTGGGGAGGGATACACAGAACCTCCAAAGGGTTGGGAGGGATACACAGAACCTCCAAAGGGTTGGGAAGGGATACACAGAACCTCCAATGGGTTGGGAAGGGATACACACCACCTCCAAAGGGTTGGGGAGGGATACACAGAACCTCCAAAGGGTTGGGAAGGGATACACAGAACCTCCAAAGGGTTGGGGAGGGATACACAGAACCTCCAAAGGGTTGGGGAGGGATACACAGAACCTCCAAAGGGTTGGGGAGGGATACATAGAACGTCCAAAGGGTTGCGGAGGGATACATAGAACCTCCAACAGGTTGGGGAGGGATAACCAGAACCTCCAAAGGGTTGGGAGGGATACATAGAACCTCCAAAGGGTTGGGAGGGATACATAGAACCTCCAAAGGGTTGGGAGGGATACATAGAACCTCCAAAGGGTTGGGGAGGGATACACAGAACCTCCAAAGGGTTGGGAGGGATACATAGAACCTCCAAAGGGTTGGGGAGGGATACACAGAACCTCCAAAGGGTTGGGGAGGGATACATAGAACCTCCAACGGGTTGGGGAGGGATACACAGAACCTCCAAAGGGTTGGGGAGGGATACATAGAACCTCCAACCGGTTGGGAGAACATCCAAAGGGTTGGGGAGGGATACACAGAACGTCCAATGGGTTGGGGAGGGATACACAGAACCTCCAACGGGTTGGGGAGGGATACACAGAACCTCCAAAGGGTTGGGAGGGATACACAGAACCTCCAACGGGTTGGGAAGGGATACACAGAACCTCCAAAGGGTTGGGGAGGGATACACAGAACCTCCAAAGGGTTGGGGAGGGATACACAGAACCTCCAACGGGTTGGGGAGGGATACACAGAACCTCCAAAGGGTTGGGAGGGATACACAGAACCTCCAAAGGGTTGGGGAGGGATACATAGAACGTCCAAAGGGTTGCGGATGGATACATAGAACCTCCAACAGGTTGGGGAGGGATAAACAGAACCTCCAAAGGGTTGGGAGGGATACATAGAACCTCCAAAGGGTTGGGAGGGATACATAGAACCTCCAAAGTGTTGGGGAGGGATACACAGAACCTCCAAAGGGTTGGGAGGGATACATAGAACCTCCAAAGGGTTGGGGAGGGATACACAGAACCTCCAAAGGGTTGGGGAGGGATACATAGAACCTCCAACGGGTTGGGGAGGGATACACAGAACCTCCAAAGGGTTGGGGAGGGATACATAGAACCTCCAACCGGTTGGGAGAACATCCAAAGGGTTGGGGAGGGATACACAGAACCTCCAAAGGGTTGGGGAGGGATACATAGAACCTCCAAAGGGTTGGGGAGGGATACATAGAACCTCCAACGGGTTGGGGAGGGATACACAGAACCTCCAAAGGGTTGGGGAGGGATACATAGAACCTCCAACGGGTTGGGGAGGGATACACAGAACCTCCAATGGGTTGGGGAGGGATACACAGAACCTCCAAAGGGTTGGGAGGGATACACAGAACCTCCAACGGGTTGGGAAGGGATACACAGAACCTCCAAAGGGTTGGGGAGGGATACACAGAACCTCCAAAGGGTTGGGGAGGGATACACAGAACCTCCAACGGGTTGGGGAGGGATACACAGAACCTCCAAAGGGTTGGGAGGGATACACAGAACCTCCAAAGGGTTGGGAGGGATATACAGAACCTCCAACGGGTTGGGAAGGGATACACAGAACCTCCAAAGGGTTGGGGAGGGATACACACAACCTCCAAAGGGTTGGGAAGGGATACACAGAACCTCCAAAGGGTTGGGGAGGGATACACAGAACCTCCAACGGGTAGGGAAGGGATACACAGAACCTGCAAAGGGTTGGGGAGGGATAAACAGAACCTCCAAAGGGTTGGGGAGGGATACATAGAACGTCCAAAGGGTTGGGGAGGGATACACAGAACCTCTAAAGGGTTGGGAGGGATACATAGAACCTCCAAAGGGTTGGGAGGGATACATAGAACCTCCAAAGGGTTGGGGAGGGATACATAGAACCTCCAAAGGGTTTGGGAGGGATACACAGAACCCCCAAAGGGTTGGGAGAACCTCCAAAGGGTTGGGGAGGGATACACAGAACCTCCAAAGGGTTGGGGAGGGATACATAGAACCTCCAAAGGGTTGGGAGGGATACATAGAACCTCCAACGGGTTGCGGAGGGATACATAGAACCTCCAACAGGTTGGGGAGGGATACATAGAACTTCCAAAGGGATGGAAGGGATACATAGAACCTCCAACGGGTTGGGAGAACCTCCAAAGGGTTGGGGAGGGATACACAGAACCTCCAACGGGTTGGGGAGGGATACACAGAACCTCCAAAGGGTTGGGAGGGATACATAGAACCTCCAAAGGGTTGGGAGGGATACATAGAACCTTCAACAGGTTGGGAGAACCTCCAAAGGGTTGGGGAGGGATACATAGAACCTCCAACGGGTTGGGGAGGGATACACAGAACCTCCAACGGGTTGGGGAGGGATACACAGAACCTCCAAAGGGTTGGGAGGGATACACAGAACCTCCAAAGGGTTGGGAGGGATACACAGAACCTCAAAAGGGTTGGGGAGGGATACACAGAACCTCCAAAGGGTTGGGAGAACATCCAAAGGGTTGGGGAGGGATACACAGAACCTCCAAAGGGTTGGGGAGGGATACATAGAACCTCCAAAGGGTTGGGGAGGGATACATAGAACCTCCAACGGGTTGGGGAGGGATACACAGAACCTCCAAAGGGTTGGGGAGGGATACACAGAACCTCCAAAGGGTTGGGAGGGATACACAGAACCTCCAACGGGTTGGGAAGGGATACACAGAACCTCCAAAGGGTTGGGGAGGGATACACAGAACCTCCAAAGGGTTGGGGAGGGATACACAGAACCTCCAACGGGTTGGGGAGGGATACACAGAACCTCCAACGGGTTGGGAAGGGATACACAGAACCTCCAAAGGGTTGGGGAGGGATACACACAACCTCCAAAGGGTTGGGAAGGGATACACAGAACCTCCAAAGGGTTGGGGAGGGATACACAGAACCTCCAACGGGTAGGGAAGGGATACACAGAACCTGCAAAGGGTTGGGGAGGGATAAACAGAACCTCCAAAGGGTTGGGGAGGGATACATAGAACGTCCAAAGGGTTGGGGAGGGATACACAGAACCTCTAAAGGGTTGGGAGGGATACATAGAACCTCCAAAGGGTTGGGAGGGATACATAGAACCTCCAAAGGGTTGGGGAGGGATACATAGAACCTCCAAAGGGTTTGGGAGGGATACACAGAACCCCCAAAGGGTTGGGAGAACCTCCAAAGGGTTGGGGAGGGATACACAGAACCTCCAAAGGGTTGGGGAGGGATACATAGAACCTCCAAAGGGTTGGGAGGGATACATAGAACCTCCAACGGGTTGCGGAGGGATACATAGAACCTCCAACAGGTTGGGGAGGGATACATAGAACTTCCAAAGGGATGGAAGGGATACATAGAACCTCCAACGGGTTGGGAGAACCTCCAAAGGGTTGGGGAGGGATACACAGAACCTCCAACGGGTTGGGGAGGGATACACAGAACCTCCAAAGGGTTGGGAGGGATACATAGAACCTCCAAAGGGTTGGGAGGGATACATAGAACCTTCAACAGGTTGGGAGAACCTCCAAAGGGTTGGGGAGGGATACATAGAACCTCCAACGGGTTGGGGAGGGATACACAGAACCTCCAACGGGTTGGGGAGGGATACACAGAACCTCCAAAGGGTTGGGAGGGATACACAGAACCTCCAAAGGGTTGGGAGGGATACACAGAACCTCAAAAGGGTTGGGGAGGGATACACAGAACCTCCAAAGGGTTGGGGAGGGATACACAGAACCTCCAAAGGGTTGGGGAGGGATACACAGAACCTCCAACGGGTTGGGGAGGGATACACAGAACCTCCAACGGGTTGGGAAGGGATACACAGAACCTCCAAAGGGTTGGGGAGGGATACACACAACCTCCAAAGGGTTGGGAAGGGATACACAGAACCTCCAAAGGGTTGGGGAGGGATACACAGAACCTCCAACGGGTAGGGAAGGGATACACAGAACCTGCAAAGGGTTGGGGAGGGATAAACAGAACCTCCAAAGGGTTGGGGAGGGATACATAGAACCTCCAAAGGGTTGGGAGGGATACACAGAACCTCCAAAGGGTTGGGAGGATACAGAACCTCCAAAGGGTTGGGAGGGATACATAGAACCTCCAAAGGGTTGGGGAGGGATACATAGAACCTCCAAAGGGTTTGGGAGGGATACACAGAACCCCCAAAGGGTTGGGAGAACCTCCAAAGGGTTGGGGAGGGATACACAGAACCTCCAAAGGGTTGGGGAGGGATACATAGAACCTCCAAAGGGTTGGGAGGGATACATAGAACCTCCAACGGGTTGGGAGGGATACATAGAACCTCCAACAGGTTGGGGAGGGATACATAGAACTTCCAAAGGGATGGAAGGGATACATAGAACCTCCAACGGGTTGGGAGAACCTCCAAAGGGTTGGGGAGGGATACACAGAACCTCCAACGGGTTGGGGAGGGATACACAGAACCTCCAAAGGGTTGGGAGGGATACATAGAACCTCCAAAGGGTTGGGAGGGATACATAGAACCTTCAACAGGTTGGGAGAACCTCCAAAGGGTTGGGGAGGGATACATAGAACCTCCAACGGGTTGGGGAGGGATACACAGAACCTCCAACGGGTTGGGGAGGGATACACAGAACCTCCAAAGGGTTGGGAGGGATACACAGAACCTCCAAAGGGTTGGGAGGGATACACAGAACCTCAAAAGGGTTGGGGAGGGATACACAGAACCTCCAAAGGGTTGGGAGAACATCCAAAGGGTTGGGGAGGGATACACAGAACCTCCAAAGGGTTGGGGAGGGATACATAGAACCTCCAAAGGGTTGGGGAGGGATACACAACGAACCTCCAAAGGGTTGGGAGGGATACACAGAACCTCCAACGGGCTTGGGGAGGGATACACAGAACCTCCAAAGGGTTGGGGAGGGATACACAGAACCTCCAACGGGTTGGGGAGGGATACACAGAACCTCCAAAGGGCTGGGGAGGGATACACAGAACCTCCAAAGGGTTGGGGAGGGATACACAGAACCTCCAAAGGGATGGGGAGGGATACAGAACCTCCAAAGGGTTGGGGAGGGATACACAGAACCTCCAAAGGGTTGGGAGGGATACACAGAACCTCCAAAGGGTTGGGAGGGATACACAGAACCTCCAAAGGGTTGGGAGGGATACACAGAACCTCCAAAGGGTTGGGGAGGGATACACAGAACCTCCAAAGGGGTTGGGGAGGGATACAGAACCTCCAAAGGGTTGGGGAGGGATACATAGAACCTCCAACGGGTTGGGGAGGGATACACAGAACCTCCAAAGGGTTGGGGAGGGATACATAGAACCTCCAACGGGTTGGGAGGGATACACAGAACCTCCAAAGGGTCCAAAGGGCTGGGGAGGATACACAGAACCTCCAACGGGTTGGGATACACAGAACCTCCAACGGGTTGGGAGGGATACACAGAACCTCCAAAGGGTTGGGAGGGATACACAGAACCTCCAAAGGGTTGGGGAGGGATACACAGAACCTCCAGAACCTCCAAAGGGTTGGGGAGGGATACACAGAACCTCCAAAGGGTTGGGGAGGGATACATAGAACCTCCAAAGGGTTGGGGAGGGATACAGAACCTCCAAAGGGTTGGGGAGGGATACCTCCAACGGGTTGGGGAGGGACACCTCCAACGGGTGGGGAGGGAGAACCTCCAAAGGGTTGGGGAGGGATACACAGAACCTCCAATGGGTTGGGGAGGGATACACAGAACCTCCAAAGGGTTGGGAGGGGTAGAACACAGAACCTCCAAAGGGTTGGGGAGGATACACAGAACCTCCAAAGGGTTGGGGAGGGATACACAGAACCTCCAAAGGGTTGGGGAGGGATACACAGAACCTCCAAAGGGTTGGGGAGGGATACACAGAACCTCCAAAGGGTTGGGAGGGATACAGAACCTCCAAAGGGTTGGGGAGGGATACACAGAACCTCCAAAGGGTTGGGGAGGGATACACAGAACCTCCAAAGGGTTGGGGAGGGATACACAGAACCTCCAAAGGGTTGGGGAGGGATACACAGAACCTCCAACGGGTTGGGAAGGGATACACAGAACCTCCAAAGGGTTGGGGAGGGATACACAGAACCTCCAAAGGGTTGGGAGGGATACACAGAACCTCCAAAGGGTTGGGAGGGATAAAGGGTTGGGAAGGGATACACAGAACCTCCAACGGGGTTGGGAGGGGATACACAGAACCTCCAAAGGGTTGGGGAGGGATACACAGAACCTCCAAAGGGTTGGGGAGGGATACATAGAACCTCCAAAGGGTTGGGGAGGGATACACAGAACCTCTAAAGGGTTGGGAGGGATACATAGAACATCCAAAGGGTTGGGAGGGATACATAGAACCTCCAAAGGGTTGGGAGGGATACATAGAACCTCCAACGGGTTGGGAGAACCTCCAAAGGGTTGGGGAGGGATACACAGAACCTCCAAAGGGTTGGGGAGGGATACATAGAACCTCCAACAGGTTGGGGAGGGATACACAGAACTTCCAAAGGGTTGGGAGGATACATAGAACCTCCAAAGGGTTGGAAGGGATACATAGAACCTCCAACGGGTTGGGAGAACCTCCAAAGGGTGGGGAGGGATACAGAACCTCCAACGGGTTGGGGAGGGATACACAGAACCTCCAAAGGGTTGGGAGGTATACATAGAACCTCCAAAGAGTTGGGAGGGATACATAGAACCTCCAACGGGTTGGGAGAACCTCCAAAGGGTTGGGGAGGGATACATAGAACCTCCAACGGGTTGGGGAGGGATACACAGAACCTCCAACGGTTTGGGGAGGGATACACAGAACCTCCAAAGGGTTGGGAGGGATACACAGAACCTCAAAAGGGTTGGGGAGGGATACACAGAACCTCCAAAGGGTTGGGAGAACATCCAAAGGGGGGGAGGGATACACAGAACCTCCAAAGGGTTGGGGAGGGATACATAGAACCTCCAAAGGGTTGGGGAGGGATACATAGAACCTCCAACGGGTTGGGGAGGGATACACAGAACCTCCAAAGGGTTGGGGAGGGATACATAGAACCTCCAACGGGTTGGGGAGGGATACACAGAACCTCCAAAGGGTTGGGGAGGGATACATAGAACCTCCAAGAACATCCAAAGGGTTGGGGAGGGATACACAGAACCTCCAATGGGTTGGGGAGTGATACACAGAACCTCCAAACCTCCAAAGGGTTGGGGAGGGATACACCTCCAAAGGGTTGGGACCTCCAAAGGGTTGGGAGGGATACACAGAACCTCCAAAGGGTTGGGGAGGGATACACAGAACCTCCAAAGGGTTGGGGAGGGATACACAGAACCTCCAAAGGGTTGGGAGGGATACATAGAACCTCCAAAGGGTTGGGGGGGATACATAGAACCTCCAAAGGGTTGGGGAGGAGGGAACCTCCAAAGGGTTGGGAGGGATACACAGAACCTCCAAAGGGTTGGGAGGGATACACAGAACCTCCAAAGGGTTGGGAGAACCTCCAACGGGATAGGATACTCAGAACCTCAAAGGGTTGGGAGGGATACATAGAACCTCCAAAGGGTTGGGAGGGATACACAGAACCTCCAAAGGGTTGGGAGAACCTCCAAAGGTTGGGGAGGGATACATAGAACCTCCAAGGGTTGGGAGGGATACACAGAACCTCCAAAGGGTTGGGAGGGATACAACAGAACCTCCAAAGGGTTGGGGAGGGATACCTCCACAGAACCTCAAAACCTCCAAAGGTTGGGAGGGATACAGAACCTCCAAAGGGTTGGGAGGGATACAGAACAGAACCTCCAAAGGGTGGGGAGGGATACACAGAACCTCTAAAGGGCTGGGAGGGATACATAGAACCTCCAAAGGGTTGGGAGGGATACATAGAACCTCCAAAGGGTTGGGGAGGGATACATAGAACCTCCAACGGGTTGGGAGGGATACACAGAACCTCCAAAGGGTTGGGGAGGGATACATAGAACCTCCAACGGGTTGGGGTTGGGGAGGGATACACAGAACCTCCAAAGGGTTCCAACGGGTTGGGAGGATACAGAACCTCCAAAGGGTTGGGGAGGGATACACAGAACCTCCAAAGGGTTGGGGAGGGATACAGAACCTCCAACGGGTTGGGGAGGGATACACAGAACCTCCAAAGGGTTGGGAGGGATACACAGAACCTCCAAAGGGTATACAGAACCTGGGTTGGGAGGGATACACCTCCAGAACCTCCAACGGGTGGGGAGGGAACCTTGGGGAGGGATACATAGAACCTCCAATGGGTTGGGGAGGGATACACACAGAACCTCTAAAGGGTTGGGGAGAACCTCCAACGGGTTGGGAGAACCTCCAAAGGGTTGGGGAGGGATACACAGAACCTCCAAAGGGTTGGGGAGGGATACACAGAACCTCCAAAGGGTTGGGAGGGGTACACAGAACCTCCAATGGGTTGGGAGGGATACACAGAACCTCCAAAGGGTTGGGGAGGGATACACAGAACCTCCAAAGGGTTGGGAGGGATACACAGAACCTCCAAAGGGTTGGGGAGGGATACACAGAACCTCCAAAGGGTTGGGAGGGATACACAGAACCTCCAAAGGGTTGAACCTCCAAAGGGGGAGGGATACACAGAACCTCCAACGGGTTGGGAAGGGATACACAGAACCTCCAAAGGGTTGGGGAGGGATACACAGAACCTCCAACGTGTTGGGAAGGGATACACAGAACCTCCAAAGGGTTGGGGAGGGATTGGGTTGGGAAGGGATACACAGAACCTCCAAAGGGTTGGGGAGGGATACACAGAACCTCCAACGGGTTGGGAAGGGATACACAGAACCTCCAAAGGGTTGGGGAGGGATACACAGAACCTCCAAAGGGTTGGGGAGGGATACACAGAACCTCCAAAGGGTTGGGGAGGGATACACAGAACCTCTAAAGGGTTGGGAGGGATACATAGAACATCCAAAGGGTTGGGAGGGATACAGAACCTCCAAAGGGTTGGGAGGGATACATAGAACCTCCAACGGGTTGGGAGAACCTCCAAAGGGTTGGGGAGGGATACACAGAACCTCCAAAGGGTTGGGGAGGGATACATAGAACCTCCAACAGGTTGGGGAGGGATACACAGAACTTCCAAAGGGTTGGGAGGGATACATAGAACCTCCAAAGGGTTGGAAGGGATACATAGAACCTCCAACGGGTTGGGAGAACCTCCAAAGGGTTGGGGAGGGATACACAGAACCTCCAACGGGTTGGGGAGGGATACACAGAACCTCCAAAGGGTTGGGAGGTATACATAGAACCTCCAAAGAGTTGGGAGGGATACATAGAACCTCCAACGGGTTGGGAGAACCTCCAAAGGGTTGGGGAGGGATACATAGAACCTCCAACGGGTTGGGGAGGGATACACAGAACCTCCAACGGTTTGGGGAGGGATACACAGAACCTCCAAAGGGTTGGGAGGGATACACAGAACCTCAAAAGGGTTGGGGAGGGATACACAGAACCTCCAAAGGGTTGGGAGAACATCCAAAGGGTTGGGGAGGGATACACAGAACCTCCAAAGGGTTGGGGAGGGATACATAGAACCTCCAAAGGGTTGGGGAGGGATACATAGAACCTCCAACGGGTTGGGGAGGGATACACAGAACCTCCAAAGGGTTGGGGAGGGATACATAGAACCTCCAACGGGTTGGGGAGGGATACACAGAACCTCCAAAGGGTTGGGGAGGGATACATAGAACCTCCAACGGGTTGGGAGAACATCCAAAGGGTTGGGGAGGGATACACAGAACCTCCAATGGGTTGGGGAGTGATACACAGAACCTCCAACGGGTTGGGGAGGGATACACAGAACCTCCAAAGGGTTGGGAGGGATACACAGAACCTCCAACGGGTTGGGAAGGGATACACAGAACCTCCAAAGGGTTGGGGAGGGATACACAGAACCTCCAAAGCGTTGGGGAGGGATACACAGAACCTCCAAAGGGTTGGGGAGGGATACATAGAACCTCCAAAGGGTTGGGAGGGATACATAGAACCTCCAAAGTGTTGGGGAGGGATACATAGAACCTCCAAAGGGTTGGGAGGGATACATAGAACCTCCAAAGGGTTGGGGAGGGATACACAGAACCTCCAAAGGGTTGGGAAGGGATACACAGAACCTCCAAAGGGTTTGGGAGGGATACACAGAACCCCCAAAGGGTTGGGAGAACCTCCAACGGGTTGGGGAGGGATACTCAGAACCTCCAAAGGGTTGGGAGGGATACATAGAACCTCCAAAGGGTTGGGAGGGATACATAGAACCTCCAACGGGTTTGGAGAACCTCCAAAGGGTTGGGGAGGGATACATAGAACCTCCAACGGGTTGGGGAGGGATACACAGAACCTCCAACGGGTTGGGGAGGGATACACAGAACCTCCAAAGGGTTGGGAGGGATACACAGAACCTCCAAAGGGTTGGGAGGGATACACAGAACCTCAAAAGGGTTGGGGAGGGATACACAGAACCTCCAAAGGGTTGGGGAGGGATACATAGAACCTCTAAAGGGTTGGGAGGGATACATAGAACCTCCAAAGCGTTGGGAGGGATACATACAACCTCCAAAGGGTTGGGGAGGGATACACAGAACCTCCAAAGGGTTGGGAGAACCTCCAAAGTGTTTGGGAGGGATACATAGAACCTCCAAAGGGTTGGGGAGGGATACACAGAACCTCCAAAGGGTTGGGGAGGGATACATAGAACCTCCAAAGGGTTGGGAGGGATACATAGAACCTCCAACGGGTTGCGGAGGGATACATAGAACCTCCAACAGGTTGGGGATGGATACACAGAACCTCCAAAGGGTTGGAAGGGATACATAGAACCTCCAAAGGGTTGGGAGGGATACATAGAACCTCCAACGGGTTGGGAGAACCTCCAAAGGGTTGGGGAGGGATACACAGAACCTCCAACGGGTTGGGGAGGGATACACAGAACCTCCAAAGAGTTGGGAGGGATACATAGAACCTCCAAAGGGTTGGGAGGGATACATAGAACCTCCAACGGGTTGGGAGAACCTCCAAAGGGTTGGGGAGGGATACATAGAACCTCCAACGGGTTGGGGAGGGATACACAGAACCTCCAAAGGGTTGGGAAGGGATACACAGAACCTCCAAAGGGTTGGGGAGGGATACATAGAACCTCCAACGGGTTGGGGAGGGATACACAGAACCTCCAAAGGGTTGGGGAGGGATACATAGAACCTCCAACGGGTTGGGAGAACCTCCAAAGGGTTGGGGAGGGATACACAGAACCTCCAACGGGTTGGGAGGGATACACAGAACCTCCAAAGGGTTGGGAGGGATACACAGAACCTCCAAAGGGTTGGGAGGGATACATAGAACCTCCAAAGGGTTGGGGATGGATACACAGAACCTCCAAAGGGTTGGGAGGGATACACAGAACTTCCAAAGGGTTGGGAGGGATACACAGAACCTCCAAAGGGTTGGGGAGGGATACACAGAACCTCCAAAGGGTTGGGAGGGATACATAGAACCTCCAACGGGTTGGGGAGGGATACACAGAACCTCCAACGGGTTGGGGAGGGATACACAGAACCTCCAAAGGGTTGGGGAGGGATACATAGAACCTCCAACGGGTTGGGGAGGGATACATAGAACCTGCAAAGGGTTGGGAGAACCTCCAAAGTGTTGGGGAGGGATACATAGAACCTCCAAAGGGTTGGGGAGGGATACACAGAACCTCCAAAGGGTTGGGGAGGGATACATAGAACCTCCAAAGGGTTGGGAGGGGATACATAGAACCTCCAACGGGTTGCGGAGGGATACATAGAACCTCCAACAGGGTTGGGGAGGGATACACAGAACCTCCAAAGGGTTGGGAAGGGATACACAGAACCTCCAAAGGGTTGGGGAGGGATACACAGAACCTCCAACGGGTTGGGAAGGGATACACAGAACCTCCAAAGGGTTGGGGAGGGATACACAGAACCTCCAAAGGGTTGGGGAGGGATACATAGAACCTCCAAAGGGTTGGGAGGGATACATAGAACCTCCAACGGGTTGCGGAGGGATACATAGAACCTCCAACAGGTTGGGGAGGGATACATGAACTTCCAAAGGGATGGAAGGGATACATAGAACCTCCAACGGGTCCTCCAAAGGGTTGGGGAGGGATACACAGAACCTCCAACGGGTTGGGGAGGGATACACAGAACCTCCAAAGGGTTGGGAGGGATACATAGAACCTCCAAAGGGTTGGGAGGGATACATAGAACCTTCAACAGGTTGGGAGAACCTCCAAAGGGTTGGGGAGGGATACATAGAACCTCCAACGGGTTGGGGAGGGATACACAGAACCTCCAACGGGTTGGGGAGGGATACACAGAACCTCCAAAGGGTTGGGAGGGATACACAGAACCTCCAAAGGGTTGGGAGGGATACACAGAACCTCAAAAGGGTTGGGGAGGGATACACAGAACCTCCAAAGGGTTGGGAGAACATCCAAAGGGTTGGGGAGGGATACACAGAACCTCCAAAGGGTTGGGGAGGGATACATAGAACCTCCAAAGGGTTGGGGAGGGATACATAGAACCTCCAACGGGTTGGGGAGGGATACACAGAACCTCCAAAGGGTTGGGGAGGGATACATAGAACCTCCAACGGGTTGGGGAGGGATACACAGAACCTCCAACGGGTTGGGGAGGGATACACAGAACCTCCAAAGGGTTGGGAGGGATACACAGAACCTCCAACGGGTTGGGAAGGGATACACAGAACCTCCAAAGGGTTGGGGAGGGATACACAGAACCTCCAAAGGGTTGGGGAGGGATACACAGAACCTCCAACGGGTTGGGGAGGGATACACAGAACCTCCAAAGGGTTGGGAGGGATACACAGAACCTCCAAAGGGTTGGGAGGGATATACAGAACCTCCAACGGGTTGGGAGGGATACACAGAACCTCCAAAGGGTTGGGGAGGGATACATAGAACCTCCAACGGGTTGGGGAGGGATACACAGAACCTCCAAAGGGTTGGGGAGGGATACATAGAACCTCCAATGGGTTGGGGAGGGATACATAGAACCTCCAAAGGGTTGGGGAGGGATACATAGAACCTCCAACGGGTTGGGGAGGGATACACAGAACCTCCAAAGGGTTGGGGAGGGATACATAGAACCTCCAACGGGTTGGGGAGGGATACACAGAACCTCCAACGGGTTGGGGAGGGATACACAGAACCTCCAAAGGGTTGGGAGGGATACACAGAACCTCCAACGGGTTGGGAAGGGATACACAGAACCTCCAAAGGGTTGGGGAGGGATACACAGAACCTCCAAAGGGTTGGGGAGGGATACACAGAACCTCCAACGGGTTGGGGAGGGATACACAGAACCTCCAAAGGGTTGGGAGGGATACACAGAACCTCCAAAGGGTTGGGAGGGATATACAGAACCTCCAACGGGTTGGGAGGGATACACAGAACCTCCAAAGGGTTGGGGAGGGATACATAGAACCTCCAACGGGTTGGGGAGGGATACACAGAACCTCCAAAGGGTTGGGGAGGGATACATAGAACCTCCAATGGGTTGGGGAGGGATACACAGAACCTCTAAAGGGTTGGGGAGGGATATATAGAACCTCCAACGGGTTGGGAGAACCTCCAAAGGGTTGGGGAGGGATACACAGAACCTCCAATGGGTTGGGGAGGGATACACAGAACCTCCAAAGGGTTGGGAGGGGTACACAGAACCTCCAACGGGTTGGGAAGGGATACACAGAACCTCCAAAGGGTTGGGGAGGGATACACAGAACCTCCAAAGGGTTTGGGAGGGATACACAGAACCTCCAAAGGGTTGGGGAGGGATACACAGAACCTCCAAAGGGTTGGGAGGGATACACAGAACCTCCAAAGGGTTGGGAAGGGATACACAGAACCTCCAAAGGGTTGGGGAGGGATACACAGAACCTCCAACGGGTTGGGAAGGGATACACAGAACCTCCAAAGGGTTGGGGAGGGATACACAGAAACTCCAACGTGTTGGGAAGGGATACACAGAACCTCCAAAGGGTTGGGGAGGGATACACAGAACCTCCAAAGGGTTGGGAAGGGATACACAGAACCTCCAAAGGGTTGGGGAGGGATACACAGAACCTCCAACGGGTTGGGAAGGGATACACAGAACCTCCAAAGGGTTGGGGAGGGATACACAGAACCTCCAAAGGGTTGGGGAGGGATACATAGAACGTCCAAAGGGTTGGGGAGGGATACACAGAACCTCTAAAGGGTTGGGAGGGATACATAGAACATCCAAAGGGTTGGGAGGGATACATAGAACCTCCAAAGGGTTGGGAGGGATACATAGAACCTCCAACGGGTTGGGAGAACCTCCAAAGGGTTGGGGAGGGATACACAGAACCTCCAAAGGGTTGGGGAGGGATACATAGAACCTCCAACAGGTTGGGGAGGGATACACAGAACTTCCAAAGGGTTGGGAGGGATACATAGAACCTCCAAAGGGTTGGAAGGGATACATAGAACCTCCAACGGGTTGGGAGAACCTCCAAAGGGTTGGGGAGGGATACACAGAACCTCCAACGGGTTGGGGAGGGATACACAGAACCTCCAAAGGGTTGGGAGGTATACATAGAACCTCCAAAGAGTTGGGAGGATACATAGAACCTCCAACGGGTTGGGAGAACCTCCAAAGGGTTGGGGAGGGATACATAGAACCTCCAACGGGTTGGGGAGGGATACACAGAACCTCCAACGGTTTGGGGAGGGATACACAGAACCTCCAAAGGGTTGGGAGGGATACACAGAACCTCAAAAGGGTTGGGGAGGGATACACAGAACCTCCAAAGGGTTGGGAGAACATCCAAAGGGTTGGGGAGGGATACACAGAACCTCCAAAGGGTTGGGGAGGGATACATAGAACCTCCAAAGGGTTGGGGAGGGATACATAGAACCTCCAACGGGTTGGGGAGGGATACACAGAACCTCCAAAGGGTTGGGGAGGGATACATAGAACCTCCAACGGGTTGGGGAGGGATACACAGAACCTCCAAAGGGTTGGGGAGGGATACATAGAACCTCCAACGGGTTGGGAGAACATCCAAAGGGTTGGGGAGGGATACACAGAACCTCCAATGGGTTGGGGAGTGATACACAGAACCTCCAACGGGTTGGGGAGGGATACACAGAACCTCCAAAGGGTTGGGAGGGATACACAGAACCTCCAACGGGTTGGGAAGGGATACACAGAACCTCCAAAGGGTTGGGGAGGGATACACAGAACCTCCAAAGGGTTGGGGAGGGATACACAGAACCTCCAAAGGGTTGGGGAGGGATACATAGAACCTCCAAAGGGTTGGGAGGGATACATAGAACCTCCAAAGTGTTGGGGAGGGATACATAGAACCTCCAAAGGGTTGGGAGGGATACATAGAACCTCCAAAGGGTTGGGGAGGGATACACAGAACCTCCAAAGGGTTGGGAAGGGATACACAGAACCTCCAAAGGGTTTGGGAGGGATACACAGAACCCCCAAAGGGTTGGGAGAACCTCCAACGGGTTGGGGAGGGATACTCAGAACCTCCAAAGGGTTGGGAGGGATACATAGAACCTCCAAAGGGTTGGGAGGGATACATAGAACCTCCAACGGGTTTGGAGAACCTCCAAAGGTTTGGGGAGGGATACATAGAACCTCCAACGGGTTGGGGAGGGATACACAGAACCTCCAACGGGTTGGGGAGGGATACACAGAACCTCCAAAGGGTTGGGAGGGATACACAGAACCTCCAAAGGGTTGGGAGGGATACACAGAACCTCAAAAGGGTTGGGGAGGGATACACAGAACCTCCAAAGGGTTGGGGAGGGATACATAGAACCTCTAAAGGGTTGGGAGGGATACATAGAACCTCCAAAGGGTTGGGAGGGATACATACAACCTCCAAAGGGTTGGGGAGGGATACACAGAACCTCCAAAGGGTTGGGAGAACCTCCAAAGTGTTTGGGAGGGATACATAGAACCTCCAAAGGGTTGGGGAGGGATACACAGAACCTCCAAAGGGTTGGGGAGGGATACATAGAACCTCCAAAGGGTTGGGAGGGATACATAGAACCTCCAACGGGTTGCGGAGGGATACATAGAACCTCCAACAGGTTGGGGATGGATACACAGAACCTCCAAAGGGTTGGAAGGGATACATAGAACCTCCAAAGGGTTGGGAGGGATACATAGAACCTCCAACGGGTTGGGAGAACCTCCAAAGGGTTGGGGAGGGATACACAGAACCTCCAACGGGTTGGGGAGGGATACACAGAACCTCCAAAGAGTTGGGAGGGATACATAGAACCTCCAAAGGGTTGGGAGGGATACATAGAACCTCCAACGGGTTGGGAGAACCTCCAAAGGGTTGGGGAGGGATACATAGAACCTCCAACGGGTTGGGGAGGGATACACAGAACCTCCAAAGGGTTGGGAAGGGATACACAGAACCTCCAAAGGGTTGGGGAGGGATACATAGAACCTCCAACGGGTTGGGGAGGGATACACAGAACCTCCAAAGGGTTGGGGAGGGATACATAGAACCTCCAACGGGTTGGGAGAACCTCCAAAGGGTTGGGGAGGGATACACAGAACCTCCAACGGGTTGGGAGGGATACACAGAACCTCCAAAGGGTTGGGAGGGATACACAGAACCTCCAAAGGGTTGGGAGGGATACATAGAACCTCCAAAGGGTTGGGGATGGATACACAGAACCTCCAAAGGGTTGGGAGGGATACACAGAACTTCCAAAGGGTTGGGAGGGATACACAGAACCTCCAAAGGGTTGGGGAGGGATACACAGAACCTCCAAAGGGTTGGGAGGGATACATAGAACCTCCAACGGGTTGGGGAGGGATACACAGAACCTCCAACGGGTTGGGGAGGGATACACAGAACCTCCAAAGGGTTGGGGAGGGATACATAGAACCTCCAACGGGTTGGGGAGGGATACATAGAACCTGCAAAGGGTTGGGAGAACCTCCAAAGTGTTGGGGAGGGATACATAGAACCTCCAAAGGGTTGGGGAGGGATACACAGAACCTCCAAAGGGTTGGGGAGGGATACATAGAACCTCCAAAGGGTTGGGAGGGATACATAGAACCTCCAACGGGTTGCGGAGGGATACATAGAACCTCCAACAGGTTGGGGAGGGATACACAGAACCTCCAAAGGGTTGGGAAGGGATACACAGAACCTCCAAAGGGTTGGGGAGGGATACACAGAACCTCCAACGGGTTGGGAAGGGATACACAGAACCTCCAAAGGGTTGGGGAGGGATACACAGAACCTCCAAAGGGTTGGGGAGGGATACATAGAACGTCCAAAGGGTTGGGGAGGGATACACAGAACCTCTAAAGGGTTGGGAGGGATACATAGAACATCCAAAGGGTTGGGAGGGATACATAGAACCTCCAAAGGGTTGGGAGGGATACATAGAACCTCCAACGGGTTGGGAGAACCTCCAAAGGGTTGGGGAGGGATACACAGAACCTCCAAAGGGTTGGGGAGGGATACATAGAACCTCCAACAGGTTGGGGAGGGATACACAGAACTTCCAAAGGGTTGGGAGGGATACATAGAACCTCCAAAGGGTTGGAAGGGATACATAGAACCTCCAACGGGTTGGGAGAACCTCCAAAGGGTTGGGGAGGGATACACAGAACCTCCAACGGGTTGGGGAGGGATACACAGAACCTCCAAAGGGTTGGGAGGTATACATAGAACCTCCAAAGAGTTGGGAGGGATACATAGAACCTCCAACGGGTTGGGAGAACCTCCAAAGGGTTGGGGAGGGATACATAGAACCTCCAACGGGTTGGGGAGGGATACACAGAACCTCCAACGGTTTGGGGAGGGATACACAGAACCTCCAAAGGGTTGGGAGGGATACACAGAACCTCAAAAGGGTTGGGGAGGGATACACAGAACCTCCAAAGGGTTGGGAGAACATCCAAAGGGTTGGGGAGGGATACACAGAACCTCCAAAGGGTTGGGGAGGGATACATAGAACCTCCAAAGGGTTGGGGAGGGATACATAGAACCTCCAACGGGTTGGGGAGGGATACACAGAACCTCCAAAGGGTTGGGGAGGGATACATAGAACCTCCAACGGGTTGGGGAGGGATACACAGAACCTCCAAAGGGTTGGGGAGGGATACATAGAACCTCCAACGGGTTGGGAGAACATCCAAAGGGTTGGGGAGGGATACACAGAACCTCCAATGGGTTGGGGAGTGATACACAGAACCTCCAACGGGTTGGGGAGGGATACACAGAACCTCCAAAGGGTTGGGAGGGATACACAGAACCTCCAACGGGTTGGGAAGGGATACACAGAACCTCCAAAGGGTTGGGGAGGGATACACAGAACCTCCAAAGGGTTGGGGAGGGATACACAGAACCTCCAAAGGGTTGGGGAGGGATACATAGAACCTCCAAAGGGTTGGGAGGGATACATAGAACCTCCAAAGTGTTGGGGAGGGATACATAGAACCTCCAAAGGGTTGGGAGGGATACATAGAACCTCCAAAGGGTTGGGGAGGGATACACAGAACCTCCAAAGGGTTGGGAAGGGATACACAGAACCTCCAAAGGGTTTGGGAGGGATACACAGAACCCCCAAAGGGTTGGGAGAACCTCCAACGGGTTGGGGAGGGATACTCAGAACCTCCAAAGGGTTGGGAGGGATACATAGAACCTCCAAAGGGTTGGGAGGGATACATAGAACCTCCAACGGGTTTGGAGAACCTCCAAAGGGTTGGGGAGGGATACATAGAACCTCCAACGGGTTGGGGAGGGATACACAGAACCTCCAATGGGTTGGGGAGGGATACACAGAACCTCCAAAGGGTTGGGAGGGATACACAGAACCTCCAAAGGGTTGGGAGGGATACACAGAACCTCAAAAGGGTTGGGGAGGGATACACAGAACCTCCAAAGGGTTGGGGAGGGATACATAGAACCTCTAAAGGGTTGGGAGGGATACATAGAACCTCCAAAGGGTTGGGAGGGATACATACAACCTCCAAAGGGTTGGGGAGGGATACACAGAACCTCCAAAGGGTTGGGAGAACCTCCAAAGTGTTTGGGAGGGATACATAGAACCTCCAAAGGGTTGGGGAGGGATACACAGAACCTCCAAAGGGTTGGGGAGGGATACATAGAACCTCCAAAGGGTTGGGAGGGATACATAGAACCTCCAACGGGTTGCGGAGGGATACATAGAACCTCCAACAGGTTGGGGATGGATACACAGAACCTCCAAAGGGTTGGAAGGGATACATAGAACCTCCAAAGGGTTGGGAGGGATACATAGAACCTCCAACGGGTTGGGAGAACCTCCAAAGGGTTGGGGAGGGATACACAGAACCTCCAACGGGTTGGGGAGGGATACACAGAACCTCCAAAGAGTTGGGAGGGATACATAGAACCTCCAAAGGGTTGGGAGGGATACATAGAACCTCCAACGGGTTGGGAGAACCTCCAAAGGGTTGGGGAGGGATACATAGAACCTCCAACGGGTTGGGGAGGGATACACAGAACCTCCAAAGGGTTGGGAAGGGATACACAGAACCTCCAAAGGGTTGGGGAGGGATACATAGAACCTCCAACGGGTTGGGGAGGGATACACAGAACCTCCAAAGGGTTGGGGAGGGATACATAGAACCTCCAACGGGTTGGGAGAACCTCCAAAGGGTTGGGGAGGGATACACAGAACCTCCAACGGGTTGGGAGGGATACACAGAACCTCCAAAGGGTTGGGAGGGGATACACAGAACCTCCAAAGGGTTGGGAGGGATACATAGAACCTCCAAAGGGTTGGGGATGGATACACAGAACCTCCAAAGGGTTGGGAGGGATACACAGAACTTCCAAAGGGTTGGGAGGGATACACAGAACCTCCAAAGGGTTGGGGAGGGATACACAGAACCTCCAAAGGGTTGGGAGGGATACATAGAACCTCCAACGGGTTGGGGAGGGATACACAGAACCTCCAACGGGTTGGGGAGGGATACACAGAACCTCCAAAGGGTTGGGGAGGGATACATAGAACCTCCAACGGGTTGGGGAGGGATACATAGAACCTGCAAAGGGTTGGGAGAACCTCCAAAGTGTTGGGGAGGGATACATAGAACCTCCAAAGGGTTGGGGAGGGATACACAGAACCTCCAAAGGGTTGGGGAGGGATACATAGAACCTCCAAAGGGTGGGAGGATACATAGAACCTCCAACGGGTTGCGGAGGGATACATAGAACCTCCAACAGGTTGGGGAGGGATACACAGAACCTCCAAAGGGTTGGGAGGGATACATAGAACCTCCAAAGGGTTGGGAGGGATACATAGAACCTCCAACTGGTTGGGAGAACCTCCAAAGGGTTGGGGAGGGATACACAGAACCTCCAACGGGTTGGGGAGGGATACACAGAACCTCCAAAGGGTTGGGAGGATACATAGAACCTCCAAAGGGTTGGGAGGGATACATAGAACCTCCAACGGGTTGGGAGAACCTCCAAAGGGTTGGGGAGGGATACATAGAACCTCCAACGGGTTGGGAAGGGATACACAGAACCTCCAAAGGGTTGGGAAGGGATACACAGAACCTCCAAAGGGTTGGGGAGGGATACATAGAACCTCCAACGGGTTGGGGAGGGATACACAGAACCTCCAAAGGGTTGGGGAGGGATACATAGAACCTCCAACGGGTTGGGAGAACCTCCAAAGGGTTGGGGAGGGATACACAGAACCTCCAACGGGTTGGGAGGGATACACAGAACCTCCAAAGGGTTGGGAGGGATACACAGAACCTCAAAAGGGTTGGGGAGGGATACACAGAACCTCCAATGGGTTGGGGAGGGATACACAGAACCTCCAACGGGTTGGGGAGGGATACACAGAACCTCCAAAGGGTTGGGAGGGATACACAGAACCTCCAACGGGTTGGGAAGGGATACACAGAACCTCCAAAGGGTTGGGGAGGGATACACAGAACCTCCAAAGGGTTGGGAGAACATCCAAAGGGTTGGGGAGGGATACACAGAACACCCAAAGGGTTGGGGAGGAATACATAGAACCTCCAAAGGGTTGGGGAGGGATACATAGAACCTCCAACGGGTTGGGGAGGGATACACAGAACCACCAAAGGGTTGGAGAGGGATACATAGAACCTCCAACGGGTTGGGGAGGGATACACAGAACCTCCAAAGGGTTGGGGAGGGATACATAGAACCTCCAACGGGTTGGGAGAACATCCAAAGGGTTGGGGAGGGATACACAGAACCTCCAATGGGTTGGGGAGGGATACACAGAACCTCCAACGGGTTGGGGAGGGATACACAGAACCTCCAAAGGGTTGGGAGGGATACACAGAACCTCCAACGGGTTGGGAAGGGATACACAGAACCTCCAAAGGGTTGGGGAGGGATACACAGAACCTCCAAAGGGTTGGGGAGGGATACACAGAACCTCCAAAGGGTTGGGGAGGGATACATATAACCTCCAAAGGGTTGGGAGGGATACATAGAACCTCCAAAGGGTTGGGGAGGGATACATAGAACCTCCAAAGGGTTGGGAGGGATACATAGAACCTCCAAAGGGTTGGGGAGGGATACACAGAACCTCCAAAGGGTTGGGAAGGGATACACAGAACCTCCAAAGGGTTGGGGAGGGATACACAGAACCTCCAAAGGGTTGGGGAGGGATACACAGAACCTCCAAAGTGTTGGGGAGGGATACATAGAACCTCTAAAGGGTTGGGAGGGATACATAGAACCTCCAATGGGTTGGGAGGGATACATACAACCTCCAAAGGGTTGGGGAGGGATACACAGAACCTCCAAAGGGTTGGGAGAACCTCCAAAGTGTTGGGGAGAGATACATAGAACCTCCAAAGGGTTGGGGAGGGATACACAGAACCTCCAAAGGGTTGGGGAGGGATACATAGAACCTCCAAAGGGTTGGGAGGGATACATAGAACCTCCAACGGGTTGCGGAGGGATACATAGAAACTCCAACAGGTTGGGGAGGGATACACAGAACCTCCAAAGGGTTGGGAGGGATACATAGAACCTCCAAAGGGTTGGGAGGGATACATAGAACCTCCAACGGGTTGGGAGAACCTCCAAAGGGTTGGGGAGGGATACACAGAACCTCCAACGGGTTGGGGAGGGATACACAGAACCTCCAAAGGGTTGGGAGGGATACATAGAACCTCCAAAGGGTTGGGGAGGGATACACAGAACCTCCAAAGGGTTGGGAGGGATACACAGAACCTCAAAAGGGTTGGGGAGGGATACACAGAACCTCCAATGGGTTGGGGAGGGATACACAGAACCTCCAACGGGTTGGGGAGGGATACACAGAACCTCCAAAGGGTTGGGAGGGATACACAGAACCTCCAACGGGTTGGGAAGGGATACACAGAACCTCCAAAGGGTTGGGGAGGGATACACAGAACCTCCAAAGGGTTGGGAGAACATCCAAAGGGTTGGGGAGGGATACACAGAACACCCAAAGGGTTGGGGAGGAATACATAGAACCTCCAAAGGGTTGGGGAGGGATACATAGAACCTCCAACGGGTTGGGGAGGGATACACAGAACCACCAAAGGGTTGGAGAGGGATACATAGAACCTCCAACGGGTTGGGGAGGGATACACAGAACCTCCAAAGGGTTGGGGAGGGATACATAGAACCTCCAACGGGTTGGGAGAACATCCAAAGGGTTGGGGAGGGATACACAGAACCTCCAATGGGTTGGGGAGGGATACACAGAACCTCCAACGGGTTGGGGAGGGATACACAGAACCTCCAAAGGGTTGGGAGGGATACACAGAACCTCCAACGGGTTGGGAAGGGATACACAGAACCTCCAAAGGGTTGGGGAGGGATACACAGAACCTCCAAAGGGTTGGGGAGGGATACACAGAACCTCCAAAGGGTTGGGGAGGGATACATATAACCTCCAAAGGGTTGGGAGGGATACATAGAACCTCCAAAGGGTTGGGGAGGGATACATAGAACCTCCAAAGGGTTGGGAGGGATACATAGAACCTCCAAAGGGTTGGGGAGGGATACACAGAACCTCCAAAGGGTTGGGAAGGGATACACAGAACCTCCAAAGGGTTGGGGAGGGATACACAGAACCTCCAAAGGGTTGGGGAGGGATACACAGAACCTCCAAAGTGTTGGGGAGGGATACATAGAACCTCTAAAGGGTTGGGAGGGATACATAGAACCTCCAATGGGTTGGGAGGGATACATACAACCTCCAAAGGGTTGGGGAGGGATACACAGAACCTCCAAAGGGTTGGGAGAACCTCCAAAGTGTTGGGGAGAGATACATAGAACCTCCAAAGGGTTGGGGAGGGATACACAGAACCTCCAAAGGGTTGGGGAGGGATACATAGAACCTCCAAAGGGTTGGGAGGGATACATAGAACCTCCAACGGGTTGCGGAGGGATACATAGAAACTCCAACAGGTTGGGGAGGGATACACAGAACCTCCAAAGGGTTGGGAGGGATACATAGAACCTCCAAAGGGTTGGGAGGGATACATAGAACCTCCAACGGGTTGGGAGAACCTCCAAAGGGTTGGGGAGGGATACACAGAACCTCCAACGGGTTGGGGAGGGATACACAGAACCTCCAAAGGGTTGGGAGGGATACATAGAACCTCCAAAGGGTTGGGAGGGATACATAGAACCTCCAAAGGGTTGGGAGGGATACATAGAACCTCCAAAGGGTTGGGAGAACATCCAAAGGGTTGGGGAGGGATACACAGAACACCCAAAGGGTTGGGGAGGAATACACAGAACCTCCAAAGGGTTGGGAGGGATACATAGAACCTCCAAAGGGTTGGGAGGGATACATAGAACCTCCAACGGGTTGGGAGAACCTCCAAAGGGTTGGGGAGGGATACACAGAACCTCCAACGGGTTGGGGAGGGATACACAGAACCTCCAAAGGGTTGGGGAGGGATACACAGAACCTCCAACGGGTTGGGGAGGGATACACAGAACCTCCAACGGGTTGGGAGAACATCCAAAGGGTTGGGGAGGGATACACAGAACCTCCAATGGGTTGGGGAGGGATACACAGAACCTCCAACGGGTTGTGGAGGGATACACAGAACCTCCAAAGGGTTGGGAGGGATACACAGAACCTCCAACGGGTTGGGAAGGGATACACAGAACCTCCAAAGGGTTGGGGAGGGATACACAGAACCTCCAAAGGGTTGGGGAGGGATACACAGAACCTCCAAAGGGTTGGGGAGGGATACATAGAACCTCCAAAGGGTTGGGAGGGATACATAGAACCTCCAAAGGGTTGGGGAGGGATACACAGAACCTCCAACGGGTTGGGGAGGGATACACAGAACCTCCAAAGGGTTGGGGAGGGATACATAGAACCTCCAAAGGGTTGGGAGGGATACATAGAACCTCCAACGGGTTGCGGAGGGATACATAGAACCTCCAACAGGTTGGGGAGGGATACACAGAACCTCCAAAGGGTTGGGAGGGATACATAGAACCTCCAAAGGGTTGGGAGGGATACATAGAACCTCCAAATGGTTGGGAGAACCTCCAAAGGGTTGGGGAGGGATACACAGAACCTCCAACGGGTTGGGGAGGGATACACAGAACCTCCAAAGGGTTGGGAGGGATACATAGAACCTCCAAAGGGTTGGGAGGGATACATAGAACCTCCAACGGGTTGGGAGAACCTCCAAAGGGTTGGGGAGGGATACATAGAACCTCCAACGGGTTGGGAAGGGATACACAGAACCTCCAAAGGGTTGGGAAGGGATACACAGAACCTCCAAAGGGTTGGGGAGGGATACATAGAACCTCCAACGGGTTGGGGAGGGATACACAGAACCTCCAAAGGGTTGGGGAGGGATACATAGAACCTCCAACGGGTTGGGAGAACCTCCAAAGGGTTGGGGAGGGATACACAGAACCTCCAACGGGTTGGGAGGGATACACAGAACCTCCAAAGGGTTGGGAGGGATACACAGAACCTCAAAAGGGTTGGGGAGGGATACACAGAACCTCCAAAGGGTTGGGAGAACATCCAAAGGGTTGGGGAGGGATACACAGAACACCCAAAGGGTTGGGGAGGAATACATAGAACCTCCAAAGGGTTGGGGAGGGATACATAGAACCTCCAACGGGTTGGGGAGGGATACACAGAACCACCAAAGGGTTGGAGAGGGATACATAGAACCTCCAACGGGTTGGGGAGGGATACACAGAACCTCCAAAGGGTTGGGGAGGGATACATAGAACCTCCAACGGGTTGGGAGAACATCCAAAGGGTTGGGGAGGGATACACAGAACCTCCAATGGGTTGGGGAGGGATACACAGAACCTCCAACGGGTTGGGGAGGGATACACAGAACCTCCAAAGGGTTGGGAGGATACACAGAACCTCCAACGGGTTGGGAAGGGATACACAGAACCTCCAAAGGGTTGGGGAGGGATACACAGAACCTCCAAAGGGTTGGGGAGGGATACACAGAACCTCCAAAGGGTTGGGGAGGGATACATATAACCTCCAAAGGGTTGGGGAGGGATACATAGAACCTCCAAAGGGTTGGGAGGGACCTCCAAAGGGTTGGGGAGGGATACATAGAACCTCCAAAGGGTTGGGGAGGGATACACAGAACCTCCAAAGGGTTGGGGAGGGATACACAGAACCTCCAAAGGGTTGGGGAGGGATACACAGAACCTCCAAAGAGGGATACCTCCAAAGGGTTGGGAGGGATACATAGAACCTCCAAAGGGTTGGGAGGGATACATAGAACCTCCAAAGGGTTGGGGAGGGATACACAGAACCTCCAAAGGGTTGGGGAGGGATACACAGAACCTCCAAAGGGTTGGGGAGGGATACATAGAACCTCCAAAGGGTTGGGAGGGATACATAGAACCTCCAAAGGGTTGGGAGGGATACATAGAACCTCCAAAGGGTTGGGGAGGGATACACAGAACCTCCAAAGGGTTGGGAGGGATACATAGAACCTCCAAAGGGTTGGGAGGGATACATAGAACCAAATCCTCCAAAGGGTTGGGAGGGATACACAGAACCTCCAACGGGTTGGGGAGGGATACACAGAACCTCCAAAGGGTTGGGAGGGATACATAGAACCTCCAAAGGGTTGGGAGGGATACATAGAACCTCCAACGGGTTGGGAGGGAACCCTCCAAAGGGTTGGGGAGGGATACATAGAACCTCCAAAGGGTTGGGAGGGATACACAGAACCTCCAAAGGGTTGGGAAGGGATACACAGAACCTCCAAAGGGTTGGGGAGGGATACATAGAACCTCCAAAGGGTTGGGGAGGGATACACAGAACCTCCAAAGGGTTGGGGAGGGATACATAGAACCTCCAACGGGTTGGGAGAACCTCCAAAGGGTTGGGGAGGGATACACAGAACCTCCAACGGGTTGGGAGGGATACACAGAACCTCCAAAGGGTTGGGAGGGATACACAGAACCTCCAAAGGGTTGGGGAGGGATACACAGAACCTCCAAAGGGTTGGGAGAACATCCAAAGGGTTGGGGAGGGATACACAGAACCTCCAAAGGGTTGGGGAGGGATACATAGAACCTCCAAAGGGTTGGGGAGGGATACATAGAACCTCCAAAGGGTTGGGGAGGGATACACAGAACCTCCAAAGGGTTGGAGAGGGATACATAGAACCTCCAAAGGGTTGGGGAGGGATACACAGAACCTCCAAAGGGTTGGGGAGGGATACATAGAACCTCCAACGGGTTGGGAGAACATCCAAAGGGTTGGGGAGGGATACACAGAACCTCCAATGGGTTGGGGAGGGATACACAGAACCTCCAACGGGTTGGGGAGGGATACACAGAACCTCCAAAGGGTTGGGAGGGATACACAGAACCTCCAACGGGTTGGGAAGGGATACACAGAACCTCCAAAGGGTTGGGGAGGGATACACAGAACCTCCAAAGGGTTGGGGAGGGATACACAGAACCTCCAAAGGGTTGGGGAGGGATACATATAACCTCCAAAGGGTTGGGGAGGGATACATAGAACCTCCAAAGGGTTGGGAGGGATACATAGAACCTCCAAAGGGTTGGGGAGGGATACACAGAACCTCCAAAGGGTTGGGAAGGGATACACAGAACCTCCAAAGGGTTGGGGAGGGATACACAGAACCTCCAAAGGGTTGGGGAGGGATACACAGAACCTCCAAAGTGTTGGGGAGGGATACATAGAACCTCTAAAGGGTTGGGAGGGATACATAGAACCTCCAAAGGGTTGGGAGGGATACATACAACCTCCAAAGGGTTGGGGAGGGATACACAGAACCTCCAAAGGGTTGGGAGAACCTCCAAAGTGTTGGGGAGGGATACATAGAACCTCCAAAGGGTTGGGGAGGGATACACAGAACCTCCAAAGGGTTGGGGAGGGATACATAGAACCTCCAAAGGGTTGGGAGGGATACATAGAACCTCCAACGGGTTGCGGAGGGATACATAGAAACTCCAACAGGTTGGGGAGGGATACACAGAACCTCCAAAGGGTTGGGAGGGATACATAGAACCTCCAAAGGGTTGGGAGGGATACATAGAACCTCCAACGGGTTGGGAGAACCAAAGGGTTGGGGAGGGATACACAGAACCTCCAAAGGGTTGGGGAGGGATACAGAACCTCCAAAGGGTTGGGGGAGGGATACACAGAACCTCCAAAGGGTTGGGAGGGATACATAGAACCTCCAAAGGGTTGGGAGGGATACATAGAACCTCCAAAGGGTTGGGAGAACCTCCAAAGGGTTGGGGAGGGATACACAGAACCCCAAAGGGTTGGGGAGGGATACACAGAACCTCCAAAGGGTTGGGAGGGATACATAGAACCTCCAAAGGGTTGGGAGGGATACATAGAACCTCCAACGGGTTGGGAGAACCTCCAAAGGGTTGGGGAGGGATACACAGAACCTCCAACGGGTTGGGGAGGGATACACAGAACCTCCAAAGGGTTGGGGAGGGATACACAGAACCTCCAAAGGGTTGGGGAGGGATACACAGAACCTCCAAAGGGTTGGGAGAACATCCAAAGGGTTGGGAGGGATACACAGAACCTCCAAAGGGTTGGGGAGGGATACACAGAACCTCCAAAGGGTTGGGGAGGGATACACAGAACCTCCAAAGGGTTGGGGAGGGATACACAGAACCTCCAAAGGGTTGGGAAGGGATACACAGAACCTCCAAAGGGTTGGGGAGGGATACACAGAACCTCCAAAGGGTTGGGGAGGGATACACAGAACCTCCAAAGGGTTGGGGAGGGATACATAGAACCTCCAAAGGGTTGGGAGGGATACATAGAACCTCCAAAGGGTTGGGAGGGATACATAGAACCTCCAAAGGGTTGGGAGGGATACATAGAACCTCCAAAGGGTTGGGAGAACATCCAAAGGGTTGGGGAGGGATACACAGAACCTCCAATGGGTTGGGGAGGGATACACAGAACCTCCAACGGGTTGGGGAGGGATACACAGAACCTCCAAAGGGTTGGGAGGGATACACAGAACCTCCAACGGGGGGGAGGGATACACAGAACCTCCAAAGGGTTGGGGAGGGATACACAGAACCTCCAAAGGGTTGGGAAGGGATACACAGAACCTCCAAAGGGTTGGGGAGGGATACACAGAACCTCCAAAGGGTTGGGGAGGGATACACAGAACCTCCAAAGGGTTGGGGAGGGATACATAGAACCTCCAAAGGGTTGGGAGGGATACATAGAACCTCCAAAGGGTTGGGAGGGATACATAGAACCTCCAAAGGGTTGGGGAGGGATACACAGAACCTCCAAAGGGTTGGGAGAACCTCCAAAGTGTTGGGGAGGGATACATAGAACCTCCAAAGGGTTGGGGAGGGATACACAGAACCTCCAAAGGGTTGGGGAGGGATACATAGAACCTCCAAAGGGTTGGGAGGGATACATAGAACCTCCAAAGGGTTGGGAGGGATACATAGAACCTCCAACAGGTTGGGGAGGGATACACAGAACCTCCAAAGGGTTGGGAGGGATACACAGAACCTCCAAAGGGTTGGGGAGAACCTCCAAAGGGTTGGGGAGGGATACACAGAACCTCCAACGGGTTGGGAGAGGGATACACAGAACCTCCAAAGGGTTGGGAGGGATACATAGAACCTCCAAAGGGTTGGGAGGGATACATAGAACCTCCAAAGGGTTGGGAGGAACACAGAACCAAAGGGTTGGGGAGGGATACATAGAACCTCCAAAGGGTTGGGGAGGGATACACAGAACCTCCAAAGGGTTGGGAGGGATACAGAACCTCCAAAGGGTTGGGGAGGGATACATAGAACCTCCAACGGGTTGGGGAGGGATACACAGAACCTCCAAAGGGTTGGGGAGGGATACATAGAACCTCCAACGGGTTGGGAGAACCTCCAAAGGGTTGGGGAGGGATACACAGAACCTCCAACGGGTTGGGAGGGATACACAGAACCTCCAAAGGGTTGGGAGGGATACACAGAACCTCCAAAGGGTTGGGAGGGATACACAGAACCTCCAAAGGGTTGTGAGGGATACACAGAACCTCCAACGGGTTGGGAAGGGATACACAGAACCTCCAAAGGGTTGGGGAGGGATACACAGAACCTCCAAAGGGTTGGGGAGGGATACACAGAACCTCCAAAGGGTTGGGGAGGGATACATAGAACCTCCAAAGGGTTGGGAGGGATACATAGAACCTCCAAAGGGTTGGGGAGGGATACATAGAACCTCCAAAGGGTTGGGAGGGATACATAGAACCTCCAAAGGGTTGGGGAGGGATACAAAGAACCTCCAAAGGGTTGGGAAGGGATACACAGAACCTCCAAAGGGTTGGGGAGGGATACACAGAACCTCCAAAGGGTTGGGGAGGGATACACAGAACCTCCAAAGTGTTGGGGAGGGATACATAGAACCTCTAAAGGGTTGGGAGGGATACATAGAACCTCCAAAGGGTTGGGAGGGATACATACAACCTCCAAAGGGTTGGGGAGGGATACACAGAACCTCCAAAGGGTTGGGAGAACCTCCAAAGTGTTGGGGAGGGATACATAGAACCTCCAAAGGGTTGGGGAGGGATACACAGAACCTCCAAAGGGTTGGGGAGGGATACATAGAACCTCCAAAGGGTTGGGAGGGATACATAGAACCTCCAACGGGTTGGGAGAACGGAGGGATACATAGAACCTCCAACAGGTTGGGGAGGGATACACAGAACCTCCAAAGGGTTGGGAGGGATACATAGAACCTCCAAAGGGTTGGGAGGGATACATAGAACCTCCAACGGGTTGGGAGAACCTCCAAAGGGTTGGGGAGGGATACACAGAACCTCCAACGGGTTGGGGAGGGATACACATAACCTCCAAAGGGTTGGGAGGGATACATAGAACCTCCAAAGGGTTGGGAGGGATACATAGAACCTCCAAAGGGTTGGGAGGGATACATAGAACCTCCAAAGGGTTGGGAGAACATCCAAAGGGTTGGGGAGGGATACATAGAACCTCCAAAGGGTTGGGGAGGGATACACAGAACCTCCAAAGGGTTGGGAGGGATACATAGAACCTCCAAAGGGTTGGGAGGGATACATAGAACCTCCAACGGGTTGGGAGAACCTCCAAAGGGTTGGGGAGGGATACACAGAACCTCCAACGGGTTGGGAGGGATACACAGAACCTCCAAAGGGTTGGGAGGATACACAGAACCTCCAAAGGGTTGGGGAGGGATACACAGAACCTCCAAAGGGTTGGGAGGGATACACAGAACC
Source organism: Oncorhynchus nerka (assembly GCF_034236695.1). Classification (NCBI taxonomy): domain Eukaryota; kingdom Metazoa; phylum Chordata; class Actinopteri; order Salmoniformes; family Salmonidae; genus Oncorhynchus; species Oncorhynchus nerka. Next base: position 102,242,650 of record NC_088408.1, on the reverse strand, counting down.
TCCAAAGGGTTGGGAGGGATACACAGAACCTCCAAAGGGTTGGGAAGGGATACACAGAACCTCCAAAGGGTTGGGGAGGGATACACAGAACCTCCAAAGGGTTGGGGAGGGATACACAGAACCTCCAAAGGGTTGGGAGGGATACACAGAACCTCCAAAGGGTTGGGGAGGGATACATAGAACCTCCAAAGGGTTGGGAGGGATACATAGAACCTCCAAAGGGTTGGGGAGGGATACAAAGAACCTCCAAAGGGTTGGGAAGGGATACACAGAACCTCCAAAGGGTTGGGGAGGGATACACAGAACCTCCAAAGGGTTGGGGAGGGATACACAGAACCTCCAAAGTGTTGGGAGGGATACATAGAACCTCCAAAGGGTTGGGAGGGATACATAGAACCTCCAAAGGGTTGGGAGGGATACACACAACCTCCAAAGGGTTGGGGAGGGATACACAGAACCTCCAAAGGGTTGGGAGAACCTCCAAAGTGTTGGGGAGGGATACATAGAACCTCCAAAGGGTTGGGGAGGGATACACAGAACCTCCAAAGGGTTGGGGAGGGATACATAGAACCTCCAAAGGGTTGGGAGGGATACATAGAACCTCCAAAGGGTTGGGAGGGATACATAGAAACTCCAACAGGTTGGGGAGGGATACACAGAACCTCCAAAGGGTTGGGAGGGATACATAGAACCTCCAAAGGGTTGGGAGGGATACATAGAACCTCCAACGGGTTGGGAGAACCAGAACCTCCAAAGGGTTGGGGAGGGATACATAGAACCTCCAACGGGTTGGGGAGGGATACATAGAACCTCCAAAGGGTTGGGGGAGGGATACATAGAACCTCCAAAGGGTTGGGGAGGGATACATAGAACCTCCAAAGGGTTGGGAGGGATACATAGAACCTCCAAAGGGTTGGGAGAAGAACCTCCAACGGGTTGGGGAGGGATACAGAACCCCAAAGGGTTGGGGAGGGATACACAGAACCTCCAAAGGGTTGGGAGGGATACATAGAACCTCCAAAGGGTTGGGAGGGATACATAGAACCTCCAACTGGTTGGGAGAACCTCCAAAGGGTTGGGGAGGGATACACAGAACCTCCAACGGGTTGGGGAGGGATACACAGAACCTCCAAAGGGTTGGGAGGGATACATAGAACCTCCAACGGGTTGGGAGAACCTCCAAAGGGTTGGGGAGGGATACATAGAACCTCCAACGGGTTGGGGAGGGATACACAGAACCTCCAAAGGGTTGGGAAGGGATACACAGAACCTCCAAAGGGTTGGGGAGGGATACATAGAACCTCCAACGGGTTGGGGAGGGATACACAGAACCTCCAAAGGGTTGGGGAGGGATACACAGAACCTCCAAAGGGTTGGGAGGGATACATAGAACCTCCAACGGGTTGGGGAGGGATACACAGAACCTCCAACGGGTTGGGGAGGGATACACAGAACCTCCAAAGGGTTGGGGAGGGATACATAGAACCTCCAACGGGTTGGGGAGGGATACATAGAACCTCCAAAGGGTTGGGGAGGGATACATAGAACCTCCAAAGGGTTGGGGAGGGGTACATAGAACCTCCAACGGGTTGGGGAGGGATACATAGAACCTCCAACGGACACATTCATGAAATAAGGAAATATGGTTACATGGAAGATGGACTACTGTGAGTCCTCACCTGAACTACAACTCTTAAGTCTCTGTAGTATAGTGTAGTATGGTGTAGTATAGAGTAGTAGTGCAGGGTAGTGTAGCATAGTGTGGTATAGTGTAGTATAGTGTATGGTAGGGTAGGGTAGGGTAGTATAGTGTAGAGTAGTATAGTGTAGTATAGAGTAGTAGTGTAGGGTAGTATAGTGTAGGGCAGTGCAGCATAGCAGCAGTGCAGGGCAGTGGGCAGGGCAGTGGCAGGGCAGGGCAGTGCAGGCAGTGCAGTGCAGTGCAGTGCAGGGCAGCATAGTGCAGGGCAGTGCAGCATAGTGCACCTCCAGTGGAGGGCAGTGCAGAGCAGAGCAGTGTAGGGCAGTGCATGGTAGGGGCAGTGCAGCGAGGGCAGGGCAGTGCAGTATAGTGTAGGGTAAACGTAGGGCAGGGCAGCATAGTGCAGGGTGGTGCAGGCCAGTGTAGCATAGCGTAGCAGTGCAGGGCAGTGCAGCAAGCAGTGCAGGGCAGTGCAGGCAGTGTAGTTATGGCAGTGCAGCATAGTGTAGCAGTGTGGGCAGTGCAGCAGTGCAGTGTGGTGTGGAGCATGGCAGTGTAGCATAGCGTTGTAGTGCAGGATAGTATAGTGTGGTAGTGCAGTGCAGCACAGTGCAGCAGTGCAGTGCAGTGCAGCAGTGCAGGGCAGTGCAGCATGATAGTGTAGTAGTGCAGTGCAGTGTGGTGAATGGCAGTGCACCATAGCGTAGCAGTGTAGCATAGTGCAGCGTGCAGTGGGTGGGAGCATGGCAGTGTAGTATAGTGTTGCAGTGTAGTATAGCATAGTGGCAGAGCAGCGTAGCATAGCATAGCGTAGCAGTGCAGGGCAGCGGGGTGGCAGCAGCACAGCGTAGCAGTGTGGGCAGCAGTGCAGTGCAGCGTGGTGCATTGCAGTGTGCCATAGTGTAGCAGTGCAGCATAGTGTGGTGTGGAGCATGGCAGTGCAGCATAGTTTGCAGTGCAGTATAGCATAGTGTGGCAGTGTAGGGCATAGTGTAGCATAGTGCAGTGCATAGTGTAGTAGTGTAGTGTAGTGTAGTATAGTGTAGTAGTGTAGTGTAGTATAGTGTGGTAGTGCAGTGTAGTATAGTTAGCATACTGTGAGATTTAAGTTGGGTTAGCATACCGTGAGATTTGGGTGGGTTAGCATACCGTGAGATTTGGGTGGGTTAGCATACCGTGAGATTTGGGGTGGGTTAACATACCGTGAGATTTGGGTGGGTTAGCGTACCGTGAGATTTGGCTGGGTTAGCGTACCGTGAGATTTGGGTGGGTTTGCGTACCGTGAGATTTGGGTGGGTTAGCGTACCGTGAGATTTGGCTGGGTTAGCGTACCGTGAGAGTTGGATTGGGTTAGCATACCGTGAGATTTGGGTGGGTTAGTGTACCGTGAGAATTGGGTGGGTTAGTGTACCGTGAGATTTGGGTGGGTTAGTGTACCGTGAGATTTGGGGTGGGTTAGCTTACCGTGAGATTTGGGGTGGGTTAGCTTACCGTGAGATTTGGGTGGGTTAGCGTACCGTGGGATTTGGGTGGGTTAGTGTACCGTGAGATTTGGGGTGGGTTAGCTTACCGTGAGATTTGGGGTGGGTTAGCTTACCGTGAGATTTGGGTGGGTTAGCGTACCGTGGGATTTGGGTGGGTTAGCTTACCGTGAGATTTGGATTGGGTTAGCGTACTGTGAGATTTGGGTGGGTTAGTTTACCATGAGATTTGGGTTAGGTTTAGCGCACCGTGAGAGCGGCAACACCAGTTGAGATGAATAACACACATGGCAAAATCAAGCTTCTGATATGATTGGAGCAAAAATGGCCTATATGAAAGCAAAGAGTGTCAAAGACATGAATGTTTGTAATAGAAGTGTCCTGGCTGGCATCAGTTCTAAAGGGAGATGAGTGACTGAAGTGACCTGGCTGGCATCAGTTCTAAAGAGAGATGAGTGACTGAAGTGTCCTGGTTGGCATCAGTTCCAAAGAGAGATGAGTGATTGAAGTGACCTGGTTGGCATCAGTTCTAAAGAGAGATGAGTGACTGAAGTGTCCTGGTTGGCATCAGTTCCAAAGAGAGATGAGTGACTGAAGTGTCCTGGTTGGCATCAGTTCCAAAGAGAGATGAGTGACTGAAGTGTCCTGGTTGGCATCAGTTCCAAAGAGAGATGAGTGATTGAAGTGTCCTGGTTGGCATCAGTTCCAAAGAGAGATGAGTGACTGAAGTGTCCTGGTTGGCATCAGTTCTAAAGAGAGATGAGTGATTGAAGTGACATCCTCGTAGCTGTGTGTGTGTGGGACAGTTGGATCAACTCATTGAGGTCAAGCAGCCCCACGCAACTGAAAGATGTCATCAGCCAATAAGAGGATTGCATTAAATATTCTGCTAAGCCCTACATGCTCCTGATTGGACAAGACCGATGAGAAGGAGCGTCATGTCAAATTGAAAATCCATTAATCTCACGTGGAATTTTCATCTCGTTACATTTTTGTCGACAAAAATGAAAAGTAGTTTGTTATACAGTGGTTATCGTTTCATTCAGGGCTCATTGTCTCGTTATCGTCATCAGGGTGGTTATATATTGTTTCGTCAGTTATTTTTGAAGAAATGCACACAGCCAGGAATGATCGTACAGTACAGATGTCCTCACAGCTCTAACATCCAAACCAAAGAAACACCACCGGTGGTATCATGGGCTGTGTTTCAGTCTGATGGAGCAACTCTACATCTGACAAACCCAAATACTCCCACCAAAACCCACCCACCCACCACAAACAAAAAAAAAAAGAGGGTTATGAGGTGGAGGGTTGTGGGTGGTGGTGGTGGGGTGAGAGGTGCAGCAGGTGGGTAGTGAGAAACACCTTCAATTTCAGATGCGAGTCATTTCTCCTACCTCCAACAATGGAGTGCCTCGGGGACCCTGAGCAGGTGTGATCTGGAGTTGATAAAGAAAACTGAACTTCTTCCCCAGGGTAAAAAAAAAAAGAAGCCAAAGCTGCCCAGGTGCACCTTTTGTTTGCGTGACTTTTGGCAGCAGAACAGCTTTCACAACATGGCCGGGAGATGAATAAAGATCACAATGCAGGTTAGGCTGAGAGAGAGAGAGAGAGAGAGAGAGAGCGAGGCTTTAGAGAGCTCTGCTGATGATTACAAAGATAATGCCAGGACTCAGGAGCGGTTCAACAGCCCAGAGGGTCGGCCTGGTGTCAATAATAAAAAGAAAGAAAGGAAAAAAAGGAGAAGGACAAAATAGCTCCGGAGTAGAGTGGACATGTAGCCCTCTGGCCTGGTGTAGAGTGGACATGTAGCCATCTAGCCTGGTGTAGAGTGGACATGTAGCCCTCTGGCCTGGTGTAGAGTGGACATGTAGCCCTCTGGTGTAGAGTGGACATGTAGCCATCTAGCCTGGTGTAGAGTGGACATGTAGCCCTCTAGCCTGGAGTAGAGTGGACATGTAGACCTCTGGCCTGGTGTAGAGTGGACATGTAGCCCTCTGGCCTGGTGTAGAGTGGACATGTAGCCATCTGGCCTGGTGTAGAGTGGACATGTAGCCATCTGGCCTGGTGTAGAGTGGACATGTAGCCCTCTAGCCTGGTGTAGAGTGGACATGTAGCCATCTGGCCTGGTGTAGAGTGGACATGTAGCCATCTAGCCTGGTGTAGAGTGGACATGTAGCCCTCTGGCCTGGAGTAGAGTGGACATGTAGCCCTCTAGCCTGGTGTAGAGTGGACATGTAGCCATCTGGCCTGGTGTAGAGTGGACATGTAGACCTCTGGTGTAGAGTGGACATGTAGCCCTCTGGTGTAGAGTGGACATGTAGCCCTCTGGTGTAGAGTGGACATGTAGCCCTCTAGCCTGGTGTAGAGTGGACATGTAGCCATCTAGCCAGGTGTAGAGTGGACATGTAGACCTCTGGTGTAGAGTGGACATGTAGCCATCTGGCCTGGTGTAGAGTGGACATGTAGACCTCTGGAGTAGAGTGGACATGTAGCCCTCTGGCCTGGTGTAGAGTGGACATGTAGCCCTCTGGTGTAGAGTGGACATGTAGACCTCTGGAGTAGAGTGGACATGAAGCCCTCTGGTGTAGAGTGGACATGTAGACCTCTGGAGTAGAGTGGACATGTAGCCCTCTGGCCTGGTGTAGAGTGGACATGTAGCCATCTAGCCTGGTGTAGAGTGGACATGTAGCCCTCTGGCCTGGAGTAGAGTGGACATGTAGCCCTCTAGCCTGGTGTAGAGTGGACATGTAGCCATCTAGCCTGGTGTAGAGTGGACATGTAGCCCTCTGGCCTGGAGTAGAGTGGACATGTAGCCCTCTGGCCTGGTGTAGAGTGGACATGTAGCCCTCTGGCCTGGAGTAGAGTGGACATGTAGCCCTCTAGCCTGGTGTAGAGTGGACATGTAGCCATCTAGCCTGGTGTAGAGTGGACATGTAGCCCTCTGGCCTGGAGTAGAGTGGACATGTAGCCCTCTGGCCTGGTGTAGAGTGGACATGTAGCCCTCTGGCCTGGAGTAGAGTGGACATGTAGCCCTCTAGCCTGGTGTAGAGTGGACATGTAGCCATCTGGCCTGGTGTAGAGTGGACATGTAGACCTCTGGTGTAGAGTGGACATGTAGACCTCTGGTGTAGAGTGAACATGTAGCCCTCTGGTGTAGAGTGGACATGTAGCCCTCTGGTGTAGAGTGGACATGTAGCCCTCTGGTGTAGAGTGAACATGTAGCCCTCTGGAGTAGAGTGGACATGTAGCCCTCTAGAGTAGAGTGGACATGTAGCCCTCTGGCCTGGTGTAGAGTGGACATGTAGACCTCTGGTGTAGAGTGGACATGTAGCCATCTGGCCTGGTGTAGAGTGGACATGTAGCCCTGGTGTAGAGTGGACATGTAGCCCTCTGGTGTAGAGAGGACATGTAGACCTCTGGTGTAGAGTGGACATGTAGACCTCTGGTGTAGAGAGGACATGTAGACCTCTGGTGTAGAGGGACATGTAGCCCTCTGGCCTGGTGTAGAGTGGACATGTAGCCCTCTGGCCTGGTGTAGAGTGGACATGTAGCCCTCTGGTGTAGAGTGGACATGTAGCCCTCTGGCCTGGTGTAGAGTGGACATGTAGCCCTCTAGCCTGGTGTAGAGTGGACATGTAGCCATCTAGCCTGGTGTAGAGTGGACATGTAGCCCTCTGGCCTGGAGTAGAGTGGACATGTAGCCCTCTGGCCTGGTGTAGAGTGGACATGTAGCCCTCTGGCCTGAGTAGAGTGGACATGTAGCCCTCTAGCCTGGTGTAGAGTGGACATGTAGCCATCTGGCCTGGTGTAGAGTGGACATGTAGACCTCTGGTGTAGAGTGGACATGTAGACCTCTGGTGTAGAGTGAACATGTAGCCCTCTGGTGTAGAGTGGACATGTAGCCCTCTGGTGTAGAGTGGACATGTAGCCCTCTGGTGTAGAGTGAACATGTAGCCCTCTGGAGTAGAGTGGACATGTAGCCCTCTAGAGTAGAGTGGACATGTAGCCCTCTGGCCTGGTGTAGAGTGGACATGTAGACCTCTGGTGTAGAGTGGACATGTAGCCATCTGGCCTGGTGTAGAGTGGACATGTAGCCCTCTGGTGTAGAGTGGACATGTAGCCCTCTGGTGTAGAGAGGACATGTAGACCTCTGGTGTAGAGTGGACATGTAGACCTCTGGTGTAGAGTGAACATGTAGCCCTCTGGTGTAGAGTGGACATGTAGCCCTCTGGTGTAGAGTGGACATGTAGCCCTCTGGTGTAGAGTGAACATGTAGCCCTCTGAGTAGAGTGGACATGTAGCCCTCTAGAGTAGAGTGGACATGTAGCCCTCTGGCCTGGTGTAGAGTGGACATGTAGACCTCTGGTGTAGAGTGGACATGTAGCCATCTGGCCTGGTGTAGAGTGGACATGTAGCCCTCTGGTGTAGAGTGGACATGTAGCCCTCTGGTGTAGAGAGGACATGTAGACCTCTGGTGTAGAGTGGACATGTAGACCTCTGGTGTAGAGAGGACATGTAGACCTCTGGTGTAGAGTGGACATGTAGCCCTCTGGCCTGGTGTAGAGTGGACATGTAGCCCTCTGGCCTGGTGTAGAGTGGACATGTAGCCCTCTGGTGTAGAGTGGACATGTAGCCCTCTGGCCTGGTGTAGAGTGGACATGTAGCCCTCTAGCCTGGTGTAGAGTGGACATGTAGCCATCTAGCCTGGTGTAGAGTGGACATGTAGCCCTCTGGCCTGGAGTAGAGTGGACATGTAGCCCTCTGGCCTGGTGTAGAGTGGACATGTAGCCCTCTGGCCTGGAGTAGAGTGGACATGTAGCCCTCTAGCCTGGTGTAGAGTGGACATGTAGCCATCTAGCCTGGTGTAGAGTGGACATGTAGCCATCTGGCCTGGTGTAGAGTGGACATGTAGACCTCTGGTGTAGAGTGGACATGTAGCCCTCTGGTGTAGAGTGGACATGTAGCCCTCTGGTGTAGAGTGGACATGTAGCCCTCTAGCCTGGTGTAGAGTGGACATGTAGCCATCTAGCCAGGTGTAGAGTGGACATGTAGACCTCTGGTGTAGAGTGGACATGTAGCCATCTGGCCTGGTGTAGAGTGGACATGTAGACCTCTGGAGTAGAGTGGACATGTAGCCCTCTGGCCTGGTGTAGAGTGGACATGTAGCCCTCTGGTGTAGAGTGGACATGTAGACCTCTGGAGTAGAGTGGACATGAAGCCCTCTGGTGTAGAGTGGACATGTAGACCTCTGGAGTAGAGTGGACATGTAGCCCTCTGGCCTGGTGTAGAGTGGACATGTAGCCATCTAGCCTGGTGTAGAGTGGACATGTAGCCCTCTGGCCTGGAGTAGAGTGGACATGTAGCCCTCTAGCCTGGTGTAGAGTGGACATGTAGCCATCTAGCCTGGTGTAGAGTGGACATGTAGCCCTCTGGCCTGGAGTAGAGTGGACATGTAGCCCTCTGGCCTGGTGTAGAGTGGACATGTAGCCCTCTGGCCTGGAGTAGAGTGGACATGTAGCCCTCTAGCCTGGTGTAGAGTGGACATGTAGCCATCTAGCCTGGTGTAGAGTGGACATGTAGCCCTCTGGCCTGGAGTAGAGTGGACATGTAGCCCTCTGGCCTGGTGTAGAGTGGACATGTAGCCCTCTGGCCTGGAGTAGAGTGGACATGTAGCCCTCCTGGTGTAGAGTGGACATGTAGCCATCTGGCCTGGTGTAGAGTGGACATGTAGACCTCTGGTGTAGAGTGGACATGTAGACCTCTGGTGTAGAGTGAACATGTAGCCCTCTGGTGTAGAGTGGACATGTAGCCCTCTGGTGTAGAGTGGACATGTAGCCCTCTGGTGTAGAGTGAACATGTAGCCCTCTGGAGTAGAGTGGACATGTAGCCCTCTAGAGTAGAGTGGACATGTAGCCCTCTGGCCTGGTGTGTAGAGTGGACATGTAGACCTCTGGTGTAGAGTGGACATGTAGCCATCTGGCCTGGTGTAGAGTGGACATGTAGCCCTCTGGTGTAGAGTGGACATGTAGCCCTCTGGTGTAGAGAGGACATGTAGACCTCTGGTGTAGAGTGGACATGTAGACCTCTGGTGTAGAGAGGACATGTAGACCTCTGGTGTAGAGTGGACATGTAGCCCTCTGGCCTGGTGTAGAGTGGACATGTAGCCCTCTGGCCTGGTGTAGAGTGGACATGTAGCCCTCTGGTGTAGAGTGGACATGTAGCCCTCTGGCCTGGTGTAGAGTGGACATGTAGCCCTCTAGCCTGGTGTAGAGTGGACATGTAGCCATCTAGCCTGGTGTAGAGTGGACATGTAGCCCTCTGGCCTGGAGTAGAGTGGACATGTAGCCCTCTGGCCTGGTGTAGAGTGGACATGTAGCCCTCTGGCCTGGAGTAGAGTGGACATGTAGCCCTCTAGCCTGGTGTAGAGTGGACATGTAGCCATCTGGCCTGGTGTAGAGTGGACATGTAGACCTCTGGTGTAGAGTGGACATGTAGACCTCTGGTGTAGAGTGAACATGTAGCCCTCTGGTGTAGAGTGGACATGTAGCCCTCTGGTGTAGAGTGGACATGTAGCCCTCTGGTGTAGAGTGAACATGTAGCCCTCTGGTGTAGAGTGGACATGTAGCCCTCTGGTGTAGAGTGGACATGTAGCCCTCTGGCCTGGTGTAGAGTGGACATGTAGACCTCTGGTGTAGAGTGGACATGTAGCCATCTGGCCTGGTGTAGAGTGGACATGTAGCCCTCTGGTGTAGAGTGGACATGTAGCCCTCTGGTGTAGAGAGGACATGTAGACCTCTGGTGTAGAGTGGACATGTAGACCTCTGGTGTAGAGTGAACATGTAGCCCTCTGGTGTAGAGTGGACATGTAGCCCTCTGGTGTAGAGTGGACATGTAGCCCTCTGGTGTAGAGTGAACATGTAGCCCTCTGGAGTAGAGTGGACATGTAGCCCTCTAGAGTAGAGTGGACATGTAGCCCTCTGGCCTGGTGTAGAGTGGACATGTAGACCTCTGGTGTAGAGTGGACATGTAGCCATCTGGCCTGGTGTAGAGTGGACATGTAGCCCTCTGGTGTAGAGTGGACATGTAGCCCTCTGGTGTAGAGAGGACATGTAGACCTCTGGTGTAGAGTGGACATGTAGACCTCTGGTGTAGAGAGGACATGTAGACCTCTGGTGTAGAGTGGACATGTAGCCCTCTGGCCTGGTGTAGAGTGGACATGTAGCCCTCTGGCCTGGTGTAGAGTGGACATGTAGCCCTCTGGTGTAGAGTGGACATGTAGCCCTCTGGCCTGGTGTAGAGTGGACATGTAGCCCTCTAGCCTGGTGTAGAGTGGACATGTAGCCATCTAGCCTGGTGTAGAGTGGACATGTAGCCCTCTGGAGTAGAGTGGACATGTAGCCCTCAGGTGTAGAGTGGACATGTAGACCTCTGGTGTAGAGTGGACACGTGGCCCTCTGGTGTAGAGTGGACATGTAGCCATCTGGTGTAGAGTGAACATGTAGCCATCTGGTGTAGAGTGAACATGTAGCCCTCTGGAGTAGAGTGGACATGTAGCCCTCTGGCCTGGTGTAGAGTGGACATGTAGCCCTCTGGAGTAGAGTGGACATGTAGCCCTCAGGTGTAGAGTGGACATGTAGACCTCTGGTGTAGAGTGGACACGTGGCCCTCTGGTGTAGAGTGGACATGTAGCCATCTGGTGTAGAGTGAACATGTAGCCATCTGGTGTAGAGTGGACATGTAGCCATCTGGTGTAGAGTGAACATGTAGCCCTCTGGAGTAGAGTGGACATGTAGCCCTCTGGCCTGGTGTAGAGTGGACATGTAGCCCTCTGGAGTAGAGTGGACATGTAGCCATCTAGCCTGGTGTAGAGTGGACATGTAGCCATCTAGCCTGGTGTAGAGTGGACATGTAGCCCTCTGGTGTAGAGTGGACATGTAGCCCTCTGGTGTAGAGTGGACATGTAGCCATCTGGTGTAGAGTGAACATGTAGCCCTCTGGAGTAGAGTGGACATGTAGCCCTCTGGCCTGGTGTAGAGTGGACATGTAGCCCTCTGGTGTAGAGTGGACATGTAGCCCTCTGGCCTGGTGTAGAGTGGACATGTAGCCCTCTGGTGTAGAGTGGACATGTAGCCCTCTGGTGTAGAGTGGACATGTAGACCTCTGGCCTGGTGTAGAGTGGACATGTAGCCCTCTGGTGTAGAGTGGACATGTAGCCCTCTGGTGTAGAGTGGACATGTAGACCTCTGGTGTAGAGTGGACATGTAGACCTCTGGCCTGGAGTAGAGAGGACATGTAGCCCTCTGGTGTAGAGAGGACATGTAGACCTCTGGTGTAGAGTGGACATGTAGACCTCTGGTGTAGAGAGGACATGTAGCCCTCTGGTGTAGAGAGGACATGTAGCCCTCTGGTGTAGAGTGGACATGTAGCCCTCTGGTGTAGAGAGGACATGTAGACCTCTGGTGTAGAGTGGACATGTAGACCTCTGGTGTAGAGAGGACATGTAGACCTCTGGTGTAGAGTGGACATGTAGCCCTCTGGCCTGGTGTAGAGTGGACATGTAGCCCTCTGGCCTGGTGTAGAGTGGACATGTAGCCCTCTGGTGTAGAGTGGACATGTAGCCCTCTGGCCTGGTGTAGAGTGGACATGTAGCCCTCTAGCCTGGTGTAGAGTGGACATGTAGCCATCTAGCCTGGTGTAGAGTGGACATGTAGCCCTCTGGCCTGGAGTAGAGTGGACATGTAGCCCTCTGGCCTGGTGTAGAGTGGACATGTAGCCCTCTGGCCTGGTGTAGAGTGGACATGTAGCCCTCTAGCCTGGTGTAGAGTGGACATGTAGCCATCTAGCCTGGTGTAGAGTGGACATGTAGCCCTCTGGCCTGGAGTAGAGTGGACATGTAGCCGTCTGTCCTGGTGTAGAGTGGACATGTAGCCATCTAGCCTGGTGTAGAGTGGACATGTAGCCCTCTGGCCTGGAGTAGAGTGGACATGTAGACCTCTGGTGTAGAGTGGACATGTAGACCTCTGGTGTAGAGTGAACATGTAGACCTCTGGTGTAGAGTGGACATGTAGCCCTCAGGTGTAGAGTGGACATGTAGCCCTCTGGTGTAGAGTGGACATGTAGACCTCTGGTGTAGAGTGGACACGTGGCCCTCTGGTGTAGAGTGGACATGTAGCCATCTGGTGTAGAGTGAACATGTAGCCATCTGGTGTAGAGTGGACATGTAGCCATCTGGTGTAGAGTGAACATGTAGCCCTCTGGAGTAGAGTGGACATGTAGCCCTCTGGCCTGGTGTAGAGTGGACATGTAGCCCTCTGGAGTAGAGTGGACATGTAGCCCTCAGGTGTAGAGTGGACATGTAGACCTCTGGTGTAGAGTGGACACGTGGCCCTCTGGTGTAGAGTGGACATGTAGCCATCTGGTGTAGAGTGAACATGTAGCCATCTGGTGTAGAGTGGACATGTAGCCATCTGGTGTAGAGTGAACATGTAGCCCTCTGGAGTAGAGTGGACATGTAGCCCTCTGGCCTGGTGTAGAGTGGACATGTAGCCCTCTGGAGTAGAGTGGACATGTAGCCATCTAGCCTGGTGTAGAGTGGACATGTAGCCATCTAGCCTGGTGTAGAGTGGACATGTAGCCCTCTGGTGTAGAGTGGACATGTAGCCCTCTGGTGTAGAGTGGACATGTAGCCATCTGGTGTAGAGTGAACATGTAGCCCTCTGGAGTAGAGTGGACATGTAGCCCTCTGGCCTGGTGTAGAGTGGACATGTAGCCCTCTGGTGTAGAGTGGACATGTAGCCCTCTGGCCTGGTGTAGAGTGGACATGTAGCCCTCTGGTGTAGAGTGGACATGTAGCCCTCTGGTGTAGAGTGGACATGTAGACCTCTGGCCTGGTGTAGAGTGGACATGTAGCCCTCTGGTGTAGAGTGGACATGTAGCCCTCTGGTGTAGAGTGGACATGTAGACCTCTGGTGTAGAGTGGACATGTAGACCTCTGGCCTGGAGTAGAGAGGACATGTAGCCCTCTGGTGTAGAGAGGACATGTAGACCTCTGGTGTAGAGTGGACATGTAGACCTCTGGTGTAGAGAGGACATGTAGCCCTCTGGTGTAGAGAGGACATGTAGCCCTCTGGTGTAGAGTGGACATGTAGCCCTCTGGTGTAGAGAGGACATGTAGACCTCTGGTGTAGAGTGGACATGTAGACCTCTGGTGTAGAGAGGACATGTAGACCTCTGGTGTAGAGTGGACATGTAGCCCTCTGGCCTGGTGTAGAGTGGACATGTAGCCCTCTGGCCTGGTGTAGAGTGGACATGTAGCCCTCTGGTGTAGAGTGGACATGTAGCCCTCTGGCCTGGTGTAGAGTGGACATGTAGCCATCTAGCCTGGTGTAGAGTGGACATGTAGCCCTCTGGCCTGGAGTAGAGTGGACATGTAGCCGTCTGGCCTGGTGTAGAGTGGACATGTAGCCATCTAGCCTGGTGTAGAGTGGACATGTAGCCCTCTGGCCTGGAGTAGAGTGGACATGTAGACCTCTGGTGTAGAGTGGACATGTAGACCTCTGGTGTAGAGTGAACATGTAGACCTCTGGTGTAGAGTGGACATGTAGCCCTCAGGTGTAGAGTGGACATGTAGCCCTCTGGTGTAGAGTGGACATGTAGACCTCTGGTGTAGAGTGGACACGTGGCCCTCTGGTGTAGAGTGGACATGTAGCCATCTGGTGTAGAGTGAACATGTAGCCATCTGGTGTAGAGTGGACATGTAGCCATCTGGTGTAGAGTGAACATGTAGCCCTCTGGAGTAGAGTGGACATGTAGCCCTCTGGCCTGGTGTAGAGTGGACATGTAGCCCTCTGGAGTAGAGTGGACATGTAGCCCTCAGGTGTAGAGTGGACATGTAGACCTCTGGTGTAGAGTGGACACGTGGCCCTCTGGTGTAGAGTGGACATGTAGCCATCTGGTGTAGAGTGAACATGTAGCCATCTGGTGTAGAGTGGACATGTAGCCATCTGGTGTAGAGTGAACATGTAGCCCTCTGGAGTAGAGTGGACATGTAGCCCTCTGGCCTGGTGTAGAGTGGACATGTAGCCCTCTGGAGTAGAGTGGACATGTAGCCATCTAGCCTGGTGTAGAGTGGACATGTAGCCATCTAGCCTGGTGTAGAGTGGACATGTAGCCCTCTGGTGTAGAGTGGACATGTAGCCCTCTGGTGTAGAGTGGACATGTAGCCATCTGGTGTAGAGTGAACATGTAGCCCTCTGGAGTAGAGTGGACATGTAGCCCTCTGGCCTGGTGTAGAGTGGACATGTAGCCCTCTGGTGTAGAGTGGACATGTAGCCCTCTGGCCTGGTGTAGAGTGTACATGTAGCCCTCTGGTGTAGAGTGGACATGTAGCCCTCTGGTGTAGAGTGGACATGTAGACCTCTGGCCTGGTGTAGAGTGGACATGTAGCCCTCTGGTGTAGAGTGGACATGTAGACCTCTGGTGTAGAGTGGACATGTAGACCTCTGGCCTGGAGTAGAGAGGACATGTAGCCCTCTGGTGTAGAGAGGACATGTAGACCTCTGGTGTATAGTGGACATGTAGACCTCTGGTGTAGAGAGGACATGTAGCCCTCTGGTGTAGAGAGGACATGTAGCCCTCTGGTGTAGAGTGGACATGTAGCCCTCTGGTGTAGAGAGGACATGTAGACCTCTGGTGTAGAGTGGACATGTAGACCTCTGGTGTAGAGAGGACATGTAGACCTCTGGTGTAGAGTGGACATGTAGCCCTCTGGCCTGGTGTAGAGTGGACATGTAGCCCTCTGGCCTGGTGTAGAGTGGACATGTAGCCCTCTGGTGTAGAGTGGACATGTTGCCCTCTGGCCTGGTGTAGAGTGGACATGTAGCCCTCTAGCCTGGTGTAGAGTGGACATGTAGCCATCTAGCCTGGTGTAGAGTGGACATGTAGCCCTCTGGTGTAGAGTGGACATGTAGCCCTCTGGTGTAGAGTGGACATGTAGCCATCTGGTGTAGAGTGAACATGTAGCCCTCTGGAGTAGAGTGGACATGTAGCCCTCTGGCCTGGTGTAGAGTGGACATGTAGCCCTCTGGAGTAGAGTGGACATGTAGCCCTCAGGTGTAGAGTGGACATGTAGACCTCTGGTGTAGAGTGGACACGTGGCCCTCTGGTGTAGAGTGGACATGTAGCCATCTGGTGTAGAGTGAACATGTAGCCATCTGGTGTAGAGTGGACATGTAGCCATCTGGTGTAGAGTGAACATGTAGCCCTCTGGAGTAGAG